>NC_051392.1:2974695-2982195 GCF_015228065.2 Penaeus monodon | reverse complement strand
AATTTTCATGTTTGTGTGTTTCATAAGGGAAATATGATTGTTTATGTATTACCAATATCTAGTTAAATGCTTATTTTATGTGTGTGTGTGAGAGAGAGTGTTTCTGTGTGTGTGTTTGTGTGTATGTATGTGTGTGTGTGTGTGGTGTGTGCGTGAGTGTGTGTGTGTGTGTGTGAGTGTTTCTGTGTGTGTGTGTGCGCGCATTTCTGTGTCAGTCTGTCTGTGCGCATGTGTGTGTGGTTCAAATTTCAGTGTATGTACATGCGTGTGCGTGTGATTGCGTGCGTGTATGCGTGCGTGCGTGTCTTTTTTTCTTCCTTTTCTGTGTGTGCGGGGACAGCTTGGAAGTTCTTACCGCCATCACACGATATCACGCCATAAGAACCAGGTTATGTGGCTATTAAATACGATGACCGTCCTTATCATCAGTGACTATTGTCTTATCCTTTCGTGTTCTTATGGTTTTCGCCCATTCTTTCTCTTTCTCTTTCTTCCTTCCACTTTCATTCCTTTTATTATTTTCTTCTTTGATTCTTTTTTTTTTATTTCTATTTCTTCCATTCACTTTCGTTTCTTCTTTTTTATCTGAATAGCTTCCTTTCCGATAAAGTTGTATCGAAGACATGACGAAGAAAACGAAGAAAAAAAAAAAATAAAAAGAAAAGAAGAAGGAAATAGTAAAAAAAAAAAAAAAAGATAATTAAAGTAGACGTAATGATAAAGAACATGATGAAAGACTAATAATGTTAAGGTAATTTTCATGATAATGATCATCATAAATGTAACAATAGAAAACAACAATAATGATCATAATAATGATAATAACCATGGAAATAAATTAATACAAAAAATCAAACAAAACATTAAAGATGGGAAACAGTAATGAACATAAGACGATGACGAAGAGAGGACCTAAAAGAAAAGCGATAACGAACAGGACACAGAGATAAAGTGGATAGGAAAGGCTGTGGGAGGAAACTGAAGGAAAAGATTGAAATGAAGATGGAGAGAGAGAGGGAGAGGGAGGAGGAGAGGGGAGAGAGGAGGTGGAGGGCGAGAGGAGAGAGGGAGGGAGGAGGAAAAGGGGAAGAGAGAGAGAAAGAGAGAGAGAAAGAAAGAGAGAGAGAGAGAGAGAGGGGTGGAGAAGAGGGGAGAGAGGAGAAGGGAGAGAGAAGGAGAGGGGGGTGAGGCTGAGTGGTGGGGGAAAGGGGGATAAAGGAAGATGAAAAGAAGGATGAAAGGGAAGTGAGAGGGAAAAATAGAGGTAGAAAGGGGGAGGGTAATGAAAAGGGAAAAAGAGGCTAGCGACAGGAGATGAAAGAGGGGATGATGAGGAGGAAAGAGGGGGAAAGGGAGGGGAAAAAAAGAGGAGAAGGAGAGATAGAGGGGAGGAAGAGGATAGCAGGAGGGAGGGGAGGGGAGGGAGATGTAGATGGAGGGGAGGGAGGGAAGTGAAGATGGAGGGGAGGAGGGAAGTGAAGGAGATGGAGGGAGATAGAGAAGAGGAGATGAAGATGGAAGGGAGGAGGAAGGGAAATGAAGAGGAGGGAGATGAAGATGGAGAGGAGGGGAGGGAGGGAGCTGGAAGAGACGGAGGGAGATGAAGATGGAGGGAAGGAAAGGGAAGGAAAGGGGGGGGAGGGAGGATGAAAAGGTCATCATTGGGTGGATCAGAACTAATCGAAATCTTTTGCCTCTATTGTCATGTAGGATAACCGCCCCTTCTCCTTTCTTAAGATTTTTATTTTTCCTTTTTTTACTCTTGATTCCCTATCTATGGTTTATTTTCCTCCTCTGCTTCTCTTTTCTTTTTGGTTATCATCATCATTATTATAGTTACTGTTGTTGTTGTTATTCCTACTTCACTTATTTCTCGCGTTCCTTTCTCTTCCTCTTTCTCGTTTTTCTTCTTTTAATAACTTTTTATTTATCTCCTCTTTTATCTCCAGTTCTTCTTACCTCATTTTCCTATTCCTTTTTTTTTTTGCTTCTGTTGGTCCAATTCATCCTTCCTTCCATATTACTTCTTCCTCCTTCTCCTCCTCCTTTAATTCCTATTCTTTTATCAGACTTCTCCTCCTCTCTGTCTTCCTCCTTTTCCTCCTCTTTCTCATTCGTTCTCCTCTTCTCCTTTCTCTCTTCTTCCTATCATTTTTCTCTTAGGCCTTCCCTGACTCCGCCCACCACAATCTCTTCCTCTTTTATTCCTTCATTTAGCCCTCCTTCCCTCCCTCTCCCCTCCCCTCCCCCTTCTCCCTCTCCCCTCCCCACTTAGGCCCTTCCTCCCCTCCTTCCCTCCCCTGCTCCCCTATCTCCACCCCCACCTCCACCCCCACCCCATCTTCTCCCACTCTCCTCTCCTTCTCCCTCTTCCCTTGCCCTCACTCCCTCCTTTCCTCCCTCCCTTCCACCCATCTCCTTCCCCCCTCCCCCCATCTCCCCCGCACCTCCACCGCCCTCTCCTCCCCCACCTCCTCCCCCACTTCTGCCATCTCCGAAGATGAGGAAACGACCTTCCTCAGATCAGATTATATCAGTCGTTTGGGTTAGCCATTGTTCTCACCCCAGACTCTTTGGTAATGGCTCCTTTCATTCTTCTCTCTCTGTGTCTCTCTCTGTCTCTCTCTCTCTCTCTCTCTCTCTCTCTCTCTCTCTTTCTATCACTCGCTCGCTTCCCTTCTCTGTGTTTTTCCCTTTCATTTCTTTACACGCACACACTCACACACACACACACACATACACACACACACACACACACACACACACATACACACATACACACACATACACACACATACACACACACACACACACATATGCTTTTCCCTTTCTCTTTCTCCCTCTCTCTCTGCATATATTATGTCAGCATCCATCCCTCTGTACATTACACACTGAAACACATCTCACATACCACGTAACTCAATGATCAGCTCTCAAGACACAAACACCAACCCCTTGTCCCTTTTACCTTGTTATTCGGGTGTCTTTTTCCATCCGATATTCTCGTGTAAGATCATATTTTCCCCAAAAGATAACACGTGAGTCTCTTTCGTGTCATGTGAGGTTCCTTTTCCAAGGTATGTTCGGGGTGCGTTCTGTCTCTCTCTTCGTTGCGTTGCAGAGTAGGTGTGCAGTTGAAATATTGCAGGACGGTTTTTTTCGTGTTTTTTTTCTGTCTTGCCTTGTTTTTTTTTGTTTGTTTTTTTCTTCTTGTCTTGTTTTTTTTTCTTGCTTTGTTTTCCTTTATTGTTTTTTCTTCTTTGCTTTCTTTTTTCTTAGTCTTCTTTTTTCTTGTTTTTCTTTCTTGTCTTGTCCTTCTTCATTGTTCCTCTTTCTTCTCTTGATTTCTTTCCGTGTTTATCTTCCTTGTCTTATTTTATTTTTCTCTTCTTCTTGTGTTTCTTTACTGCTTTGTCTTGTGTGTCTTCATTGCGATGGAAAATAGGTGTGCATTCGATATATTGCAGAACAGGTGAGCAATATCTTTTTTCCTTTTTTTCAGTGTGTATTTTTTTTTTTTTTTTTTTTTTTTGTATCTGTTGAATCTACTTTTTTCTTTAAGTATATATTTTTGTTCTTTATTTGTGAAGTGTGCTTTTATTTTCATATATTAGATATATCCCTCTTATTAGTTATCTACACTATGTTCTTAACGGGCAAAAAATATATATTAGATACCAAATATCAATTTCCAATCTCTTTTAAACATATTTATCCATCATACAGAGTCAAAACAGCCAAGAGAAAAGGTTAATGCTTCATGAACATTTTTTTTATTAATATATATTGAACGAGAACACTCGGGAACACCCGCTGTGTTTATTAACCTTCTACGAGTCTGTAAAGAATGAGATGACAATCATAAAGAAAATCACAGCTGCCAGACCCAAATTAGGAGTCGTTAGTTGATAGCAAATTACGGTACATGAACGAAGAAAATTAAGGGGATGTTTTATATTAAAGGAAAGATTTTGATTTTCATTCTTTATTTAATTTTTTTTATTTTTCATTTATTAATTTATTATTATCATTATCATCATCATTCTTTTTTTTTTTAGGAGAGTGGGGATGGGTCGTTATTTTATAAGGGATGATGCTATATGAATATCTATTCTTTATTTAATATTCTGAGAGATATATAAAAAAACTACAAGTTATATAGGGAAGGAGGTTCAGATTTTTTTTTCTTATGTATAGAAGCCAATCAGTGGTTATCCCTTCCAATCTCCTATTTTGATACATCATCTTATTAACTCTCCCTTTAACCATCCTCCTTCCCCCTTTACCCCCCCCAAACATCATCTCAGACTTATAACCATCTCATCTCCCCGTTGAAGATGATCAAAATATATCTTAGAAGTGTTATCTTAGATCATATAGAGTTCCCCTTACTTTCAGCGACCTCTCTCTCACACTAGCTCTTTCTAATCTCTCTCTCTCACTCTCACTCTCTCTCTCTCTCTCTCTCTCTCTCTCTCTCTCTCTCTCTCTCTCTCTCTCTCTCTCTCTCTCTCTCTCTCTCTCTCTCTCTCTTTCCGTGTGTGAGAGTGTGATTCTATCTCTCTCTCTCTCTCTCTCTCTCTCTCTCTTCGTATGGGTGTGTCCTTTCCTATCTGTCTGTCTGTCTCTGTTACTCCCTCTGTATACCTCTTTCGCTCTCACTACACACACACACACACACACACACACACACACACACACACACACACACACACACACACACACCACACAAATATATATATATATATATATATATATGTGTGTGTGTGTGTGTGTGTGTGTGTGTGTGTGTGTGTGTGTGTGTGTGTGTGTGTGTGTGTGTATTACACACATCCTGTCCTCCCTCCCTCCGTTCTCCCTCTCTTCCCACTCTTTTCCTTCCCTCCCTCTCTCTCTCACCTCTCCTTTCCACCCCTCTCGCCTCTTTTCTCCCCCTCCTTCTTCTTTTTCCTCTCCCATCGCCCTCTCTCCTCTCTCCTCTCCCTCCTCACCCCCCTTCCCTCCCTCTCCTCTCCCCCCGCCCTTTACTCTTCCATCTCAAACCCGGCCATCTCTGTAATACGTTAACCAACACAAACTACCTTTTACGACTCCATCAATCTGACCCAAAATCTAACCTCAATAAAAGTCGCATCAAACTCTACTAATTATATACCAGACGAAGTCCCCTAGAAAGATCTACTCTTAATGGCCCCAGTTTTCACTTTCTTATCAACACGTGTCTTTTTTTTTTTTTTTTTTTTTTTTTCTGGTGGGGGAGGTACCTTTTTTTTAGCATCTGTTGTCCTTTGTTCCTATAAACTTTCATTCGTTGTCTCTGTTATCTCTAGTGTTTGTTGTTTGGAGTAATCTATGGTTATGTTTTAATTATTTGTAGGTTGGTTTATCATTTGTATATTGTTATTATCATTATTGTTATCATTAGTATTATATTCATTTCTTCTATTTTTTCAGCTTCGACTGCAAATATCTTATGTTTACTCATGTAATAACGTTACATTCTGTACTCTCTCTCTCTCTCTCTCTCTCTTCTCTCCAATCCCCTTCTCATCACCCTCTCTTCTCCTCCTCCTCCCCGTCCCCCTCCCCTTCCCCCTTCCCTCCTCCTTCCTCCTCCTCCTCCTCCTCCTCCTCCTCCTCCTCCTCCTCCTCCTCCTCCTCCTTCACCTCCTCCTCCTCTCCTCTCCTCTCCTCCAACCCTCTCTCTTCTCCTCCCCTCTCCTCACCCCTCCCCCCCCCCCCGCCTATCGCCTCACACGTTTCATAATCTCCTATTCTTGATCTCATCCTTGCTTCACTTTCTGCCCACGGCGCACCTATCGGTGGCGTTATTCTTATTTTTTTTGTTTTTATCCTTTGCTTGTGTCGTTGTTTGGTGTGTGTGTTTGTGTGTGTGTGTGTGTGTGTTTGTGTGTGTGTTTGTTGTGTGTGTGTGTGTGTGTGTGTTTGTGTGTGTGTGTGTTTGTGTGTTTGTGTGTTTGTGTGTGTGTGTTTGTGTGTTTGTCTGTGTGTGTGTGTGTGTTTGTGTGTTTGTCTGTGTGTGTGTGTGTTTGTGTGTGCTTCTTTATTTGTTCTTTCTTCTTTTGTTTTTAGTATTTACTTATTTATCTGTTTATTTTGTGTGTGTGATTTGTCTTTTCTCGGTTTTCTCTCAGTTTATTTTTCTTTTTTGTTTCTCTCTTTCTGATTTTCTCGCTATCCCGCTCATTTTTTAAATCGCTTTAATTGCGTTCTCTCTCTTGCTCATCTGTCTTTCTGTCTGTCTGTCTGTCTGTTTGTCTCTCGCTCTCTCTCCCTCTTTCTCTCTTTCTCTTTCTGTCTCTCTCTCTCTCTCTATCTATCTATCTATCTATCCATCTATCTCTATCACTTTCTCTCTCTCTTTCCTTCCCTCTCTCCCTCCCCTCCCTACCCTCTCTCTCTTCCCCCCTTGATCATCCTTCCAATTTTCTCTCTTCTTTCTAATTCCATCCTTTCTTTCCCCACCACCTATGTCCCTTTTTCACGGACATATTTCTTCTCCTGAATTACGGCAGAGGCCTAATTACTTCTCGGATTTACTGATTAGAATAACTTCAGAAATTCAATAAAGTCTTATTAATGGATATTACGGTCGAGTGATAAAGAAGTGGAGAGATTTTTTCTTTTTCTTTTTCTTTCTCTGTCTTCTCCTTCTTGTAGCTGGGTTTATTGTCCTTATATTTTTCTTTCTTTTCTTTTCTTCCTATTCTTCTTCTTCTTCTTTGTTTTCTTCGTCTTCTTCTTCTTCGTTTTCTTTGTCTTCTGCTCGTTATATTCGAGTTATGTTTCTATATTTTGTGTTTTTCTTTGGTTATATTTTTTCTAATTTCTTCTATCATCTATTTTTCTTCCTGTTTTTTTTCTTCTTCTTCTCCATCACCATTCTCTCCTTCTTCACTCTTTCCCTCTCCCTCTCCCACCATTTCCTCTTTTCAACCTTTCTTTTTCATCTCCCTCCCCACACTCTACCTTTCTTTCTCCCTCTCTTTTAAGCTTTCCCTCCCTCTCTTCCTCACTCCCTTCCTCTCACTTTCTCCCTCTATCATCTTCTCTCTATCCTCTTTCTCTCAACTCACTCTTTCCCTTTCCTTCTCTCTCCTTTCTCTCTCTCTCCCATCCCCTCCTTCTCCCACTCTCCAAATTCTCCTTTTCTCTCTCCCCCCAACTCTCCTCTCCAACCTCTCTTTCCCTGTCCCTCTCCCTTTCCCTGTCTCTCTCTCTTTCCCGTCCCTCTCTCTCTCTCTCATCCTCTATTTCCCTGTACCTCCCTCTCTCCTTCACCCTCTCTTTCCCTCTCCATCTCCATCTCCTTTAACACTTCCCTCCTTCCGTTCTCCTCCCTCTCCACCTACCCTCTCCTTTTCCCCAACCCTCTCCTTTTGTCTCTCTCTTTCCCACCCTCTCCATTTCCCTCTCCCCCTCTCTCTTTTCCAACCTCTCCCTCTCCCTTCCAACCTCTCTCTTTCTCTCTCTTCCTCC
>NC_051392.1:2957195-2962195 GCF_015228065.2 Penaeus monodon | reverse complement strand
CTTCCTACCTCCTTCCCCCCGCAACTTCCACTCCTCCCCCCCCCCTTCCTCCCCCATTCCCCTTTCCTCCATCGCCCCCCCCCCGCCCCTCTCCCTCTCTCCTCTCCCCCTCCCCCCATCCTCCTCCTCATCTCCAGACACAGGCAAGCGGAGACGTCTAATCGATTGCTCTCAGGCAGACCCCTAATCACCAAGCTTTGTCCAATCACCTCCAGACACGGTGATTCCCGTTTTACTTTTGATAATCCGGTCTCTGGGATTTGATTGTCTGATGGCAAATATTTGTTTTTTGTTTGTTTTGTTTGTTTTTTCTTTGTCTTCTTTCTCCTTTTTTTCTCTTTTCGTTGTGATTTTTAGTTACTCGTTCTTTTTCTATTATTATCTTTTTTTTTTTATTATTATTTTTTTTTGTCTAATATATTTCATTTAATCAATTAATTTGGTATTGATGTTTAGCTGTGAGGAGTAATCTGTCTAGTTACAATCATTATCTTCGTTGTTATCATTGTTATAATTGCCATAATTATCACTGTTTTAATGTTATTACTGTTATATTATTATTGTAATTCGTATATATACATTTATATTTGAATTATCATAATTATCTTTAATCACATTTCTTCTTTTTCTTGTTATTGCTGTTATCATCATTATCATTTTTGTATATCTTCATTATTATCATTATCATAATAAGGATTAATACTACTTACGTTTGTAGTCATATTATATTCAGTTTTATCTAATGGTTAATGGGTAAAAGCAAAATAGACGTACTAGATATCTAAGGTCATGCAGCACTATTTACTTTTATGTCATTTACAGTATTACAGTAACAGTATTCATATTCATCTGATGTATTGTACGTATCACCATAATATTCATCAACACTTCAACATACCCTTCATTAACATCATTACTGCACCAAAAACCACACTCATTTCTTCATCCTCCTCCTTGCTAACACTCGCACTACACCCTAAGATAAACACTGACTCACAAACTCACAAAATAATAATACAATATAAATATTCATCTCTACTTTTCTTTTCCGGTGCCTTCTTTTAATCCATTAGCCTGATATAGCTCTTTTAAACATGGTCTCGCTGCATTCAAAATGAGGCAGTCGCTCTTCCCGGGGATTAAAAAGTAACAGAGCTTTGATCATGTTCCTCGTTGGGGAAACGGGGACACTGAGTAAATAAAAAGAAATTAAGAGAGAAATGGAGAGAAATGGAGAGAGAGGGAGGGAAAGAGAGAGAGAGAGAGAGAGAGAGAGAGAGAGAGAGAGAGAGAGAGAGAGAGAGAGAGAGAGAGAGAGAGAGAGAGAGATAGAAAGAGAAGATGAGAATCGAAAGAGAGTGAAACTGAGAGTGAAAAAGAAATGGAGAGAAGATAACAAGATTATGATATAGAAATAGAAAAGTAAATAATTCAGATGAAGACCATGGCGATAATGTGTACACCTTTACATTAATAGTTACTAAACACTTTCCCAATATTGGAAAACTGAAATACAAAGAAAAACGAAAAATGATAATGCAAGTATGTAGAACATTTATCTACAAGTCTCTCTCGGAAAATTCTAAAAACGCACAACGGATAAGAAGAAAAACAATAATAAAGAAAACAAAGAAACAAAAAAATCTTAATTACTGGAACATTTAGACAAAAGATATTTCACAATAACTATTCTCTGAGCGAAAACAGGAAAACATAAAACAGAAAGAAGTGCAGAAAAAGATCCACAGAGAGACAAAAGAGAAATGAAAGTAAGAGAGAAAGACAGGATAATTGGAACACAAACAAAGGAGTTTCGCAATTGCTAATCCTTCCTGGAAAATCAAAAGACTTTAATAAGGATGATAGTCAAATAATAATCAAATGAGAATATAAAACATCTCAAACCAAAAGAAGAATAAGGGAATAATTGACAGGGAAGATACAAACCAATAAAAAAAAAAAAAAAAAAAAAAAAAACTCGCATGTTTATGAAAAAAAGGGGAAAAGGGAAGGTTTCCCAGTTAATAATCACTCCAGCAGACAATGCATCACGAGGCGCCCATCAAAACTCGACACAATGGCTATTCTGTCACCAGGGTCCATTTCCACTTATGTTTCGCGGGAGAGGTCGTCACGGGTCGTTCTCAGTCCATATTCGTCTCCCATTCGTATCCATCAGCGCCAGGCTATATGGACGAATCGGGTCGTCTTTAGCAAGTGGTGCTGGTAGTGGATGTGGTAGTACTAGTATTGGAAGGAGTAGTAGTAACGGTAGTAGTAGCAGTAGAAGTAGTTGTTACAGCAATATTTTTTGCAGTAGTAATGGCAGCACCAGTAGCAATAGTAGTAGTAGTAGTAGTAGTAATGGCAGCAGCAGCAGTTTTAGTAGTAGCAGTAGTAGTTTTTGTGGTAGTGGTAGTTTTAGTAGTAGTAGCAGTAGCAGTAGTAACCATAGCAACAGCAGTATTAGTAACAGTATTAAGCCACTTTCGACGCATTTATCAGCGTCGGGTTACGTAGATTCTATTTCAAAATCCTCAACAGATGGCGTAGTAGTAATAAAGTAGTATAAACTAGTAGTGGTGGTAGTGGTGACGGGAATGGCGTTAGTAATATAAATGGTTGTTGTTGTAGTACCTATGATATAACTCCTTAGGGCATAGCAAGTAACCGTAGTAACAGAGATAGAAGTAGCACCATTGTATAACAGAAGTAATAGCAAAAGCATTGTGCTGTAATTGCACCGTGTAGGTAGTACCATTGCTGCTACATAATACAACTGTTCCAGTAGTAAAAGTCGCATTTGTACAGTACTAGAGACCATTAGTAGTACTGTATGCTGGCAGTAAATGCAACAATCGTATTACATACAGTAACACACACCAGTAGAACTGTATAGAGGTAGTAGTCAACAACATCCACACAAACAACGGACCAACCTACCTGCGTGTTTCCCATGCATCAAGCCTCTCACACTATACGCTGTTACGATAAAAGTTTTTTTTCCCTCTTTTTACTCGAGTAATGAATGTTATGCTTTTTCCTTGCCGTCCCTTTTTAAGGCGACTGGAGGTGGACGCCGCGATCTGAAGAGCCTCTTCATTCTTAGACTGCTTCGGACTTTGCTTCGAAGCGGGTTCGTTCTAGGAGGAGTCGAGAGGGTTTCGGTTCACAAGGAGAAAGACCCTTCTTTGTCCTTTCGTTTATATATATATAATATATATTTATATATATATATAGTATATATATATATATATATATATATATATATAATATACATTCACACACACAACACACACACACACACACACACACACACACACACACACACACACACACACACACACACACACACACACACACACACACACACACACACACACACACACATGTATATGGTCACTTTTTTTTCTTTTTTTCTTTTTTTTTTATTTTTTTGATAAGTAATCTATTTAACCGGCTATTGGTTGTCGTGATTTAGGATGGGTTTCGTATATGCTATTAACGAGATTTTTTCCCCCCTAAAAAAAGGGGGGGTGATGATTTATGTATTGTGCTATATTTATGACTTGGTGTGGGGACGAACAGCACAGTCCATTACGTACAAAAGAAAGGCAAAAACGTAACAAATTACATAACCTAAATTGTTCCCAATCTACCATATTTCCTCAACTTTCCTTTCCATTATCCTTCGTCTTTCTTGTCGTTTCCTCTTCCTCTTCCTCATCAGCTTCTCTTTTTTTTCTTTTTTTTTTGCCCCACTAATTACCCTCTCTGCTTACTGTATTCTGTTCCATTTAATCAGATCTTTCCTCGCCATTTCACTCCCTCTTCTTCCTCCTTCTCGTCTGCCTTGTGTACTGTATATATTACCATTCATTAAGCTGTTTACTGATCGTTATCCAACCTCCTTTTCCTTCTCCTTTCCTCACCTATTTAATTATCTTTCCCCCTCTTCCATTTATTCATTCAGTTGCATGTTTCCTCAACCCTTTTCTTTACTTCTCTGTTGTTGTTTTTTTCTCTTCTCTCTTTTCTCTCGCTCTATCGTATATTCTATCTAATCACCTGTTTTACTCAATTTTTTTTTCCTCTCATTTTGCTTTCTTTCATCCTTTTATTTATTTATTATTATCACTATCATTATTTTACTTTCCTATGCCTTTTTTATCCAATCTTCTCCCTCTGTATTTTATTTCATCCTCTTTTTTTTAATCCTCTCATCAACCTTCTCTCTCTTTCTCAATCTCTTATTCATTTTTTCCTCTATCTAATGTTCCCCCCCAAGTTTTACCAAATCTCCCTCTCTCTCATCTTTCCTCCAATCATTCTCTCTATCTTCTCCCTCTTTCTTATCCTGCTCTCATCCTCCCTTCCTTTTTCCAATCGTCTGCTATCTTACATTCCCTCCAATTACCTGTTTTAATTCCTTCTTTTTCCAATCTTCCTCCGTTTTACAATCTATCCAATCACCTGTCTTACTCCTTTTGCCAATCTTCCTCTCTTATATTCCCTCTAATCACCTATTTCACTCCTTCTTTCTAATCATCCTTTATCTAACGTCCCCATCTAATCAACAATTTTACTCTGCCTTACTTCCTCTCTCCCTTTGTCCACAGGCACGCTAGTTGCAGTCACGGCAGAGCGAGGATCAACAGCCAGATTACCTTGCAAGATCAATTCGCAAAATCCTGAAGATCCTGTACTGCTCGTCCTGTGGTACAAGAACGCGTCAGTCACCCCTGTGTATAGGTATGTGGGTTTCAATGTTCATTTGTGTCATAACTGTTGTTGTTATTGTATAGTTGTATAGCTATTTAATAATTTGTTATTATTATCTTTTATGATTATCATTTTGATGTGTTCTTATATGTATTATATTACCATGTGTTGTTAGGAAATTAGCGTGTCGGAAAGGTGAATGAGTCAGGCACTCCTCATATATATGTATAATATATATATATATATATATATATATATATATATATATATATATATAT
>NC_051392.1:2944695-2949695 GCF_015228065.2 Penaeus monodon | reverse complement strand
AAAAATTTAAAAAACCCAAAAAAAAAAGGGGGGGGGGTTTTTTTTTTTTTTTTTAAAAAATTTTTTGGGTTTTTTTCCCCCCAAATTTTTTTTTTTTTTTTTTTTTTTTTCCCCCGGGTTTTTTTTTTCCAAAAAAAGGTTTTTAAAAAAAAATTTTTTTTTCCCCCCCGGGGGGGGGGGGAAAAAAAAAAGGGGGGGGGGAAAAAAAAAGGGGGGGGGGAAAAGGGGAAAAAAGAAAAAAGGGGGGGGAAAAAAAAGGGAAAAAAAAAAAAAGGGGGGGGGAAAGAGAGAGGGGGAAAAACCGGAGAGAGAGGGGGGGGGAAAAAAAAAAAAAGGGGGGGGGGGGAAAAAAAAGGGGGGAAAAGAAAAAAAAAAAACCCCCAAAAAACCCCCCCAAAAACCAAAAAAAAAAACCCCCAAAAAAAAAAACCAACCCCCAAAAAAAAACCCCCCCAAAAAAAATTTAAAAAAAACCCCCCCCTTTTGGGGGGGGGCCCCCCAAACCCCCCCCCCCCCCCCCCCCCCCCCCCCCCCCCAAAAACCCAAACCCCCCCAAACAAAAAACTTTCGGGGGGGCCCAAAAGAAAAAACCCCCAAAAATTTCTTTTTAAAATTTTTTAAAAAAAAAGGGGCCCCCCCCCCCCCCCGGGGAAAAAAAGGGGTTTTAAAAAAAAAACCCCCAATTTTTTTAAAAGGTTTTAAAATTTTTTTTAAATTTTATGTTTTTTTTGGGTTTTGGGGGTTTTGGGTTTTTTTTTTTGGGGGGTTTTTTCCCCCTTTGGGGGGGGAAAAAAAAAAGGGGGGGGAAGGGGAAAAAGGGGGGGGAAAGGGGGGGAAAAAAAAAAAAGGGGAAGGAAAAAAAAAAAAAAAGGGGGGGGGGAAAAAAAAAAAAAAAGGGAAAACAAAAAGAAAAAAAAGGGGGGAAAAAAAGGGGGAAAAAAAAAGGGGGGGGGGGGAAAAAAGAGAAAAAAAAAGGGGGGACAGAAAAGACAGAAAAAACAAAAAAAAGAGAAAAAAAAAAAGGGGGGGCCATCCCAAAAAGTTAAAAAAAGGGAAAAACAAAAAAAAAAAACCCCCCTTTTTTGGGCCCCTTTTTTTTTTTCCTCCCTCCCCCTTTTTTTTTTCGTTAGGGTTTGGGCCCCCAAAAAATTTTAAATCTGGGTTTTTTTTTAAAAAAAATTTTTTCTCCCCCCCTTTTTTTTTTCCCCCCGGTTTTTTTTTTGGGTTTTTTTTTGGGGTTTAAAAAATTTTCCCGGGAAAAATTTCCCCCCCTTTTTGTAAATTTTGTAAAAAAAAAAGGGGAAGGGGGGGGGGGTTTTTAAAATTTTTTCTTTTTTTTTTTTTTTTTTTTTTTTTCTTTTCCTTTTCCCCTTTCTTTTTTTTTTTTTTTTTTCCCACCCCCTTTTTTTTTTTTTTTCCTCTTTTTCTCCCCCCCCTTTTTTTCTTTTTCCTCCCCCCCTCTCTCTCTCTCTCCCCCCCCCTTTTTTTTTTAAAAAACCCCCCAAAAAAAATTTTTAAAAAAAAACCCCAAAAATCCTTTTTAATTTTTTAAAAATTTTAAAATTTTTTTAATTAAAATTTAAAAACCCCAAAAAAAAAAATTTTTCCCCCAAAAAAAAGGGGGGAAAAAAAAAATTTTAAAAAAAATTTTTTTTTTTCCCTCCCCCCTTTTTTTTTTTTCCCCCTTTTTTTCTTTTTCCCCTTTCCCTTTTTTTTTTTTTTTTCCCCAAATTAAAAAAAAAAATTTTTCCCTTTTTGGAAACCAACCCGTCGCACCCGGGGGGTTTTTTTTTTAAAAAAAAAGGGGGAAATTTTTTTTTTTTTCCAAAAACCCCTTTTTTTTTTAAAAGGGGGGTTTTTTTTTAAAATTTTTTTGTTTAAATGTATAATGATCATTAAATGTACGCATACTTTTTCCCACGTCGCTCGCTGGATTTCATTAAGCTAAACGCGGAAGGGAAATTTAAAAGTTTAAATTTTTATTTCACCATTTAAATTTTATGATTTATATTCTTTCACTATGTATACATACATATCCATTTTTTTTCTTAAAAAAATTAATGTATTTTTCCCATTGTAAAAATAAACCCAAAAAACCCCAAACCAACAAAGAGTGGAAAAAAATTTTCCCCTATCTCTCCCCTCTCTCTCTCTCCCCTCTCTCTCTCTCTCTCTCTCTCTCTCTTCTCTCTCTCTCTTTCACTCTCTCTCTCTTTTCTTTTTTTCTTTTTTTGCCATTATTCTATGCCCCCCTCTCCCCCTCTCCTTCATTCTTCATTTTAATCTGCATTCATATGTTTATTCACACAGAAGTGCATATATATACACCCACACAAAAATACCTCATGAAATGTATGTACGCATTTATCTATCTGGCCATCAATCAATCTATGTATTTGCCATCTATCTGGCTATTAGTCAAATAATCAATCTATCTGTCATTTATTTTGTCTTCATTTAATTTTTGGGGCTAAACAAAAAAATCTGTTAAACTATGAATCAGGCAGTGAATAATAAATTTTATCGTCTATTTAAACTTCCCGCCTTTCCCGTCCCTTTTTTCAGTTATTTTATTAGTCCCCATCTATCAAATCAATTCAAAAATCTTTACCTATTTTATATTCTGTCTACAGTCAATCAGTTAAAACCTCTATCAATCAATCAAACTCTATTTTATCGGGCCCGCTATTAAAAATTCCTGGGAAAGTAACCCCAATAGAAGTGGGATTTTCCGAGAAATGCGAGGTACTTTGGGATCAATTTAGATGAGATATCGAGATGGAATTTTAGAAATAGGTTGCAAGAAGTGACTCCCCCTTTAAAGATTTTTCCCCTGTTTTTTCCCTTTAACCCCCTCTCTCTTTTCTCCTTTTCTCTCTCCTCTCTTTTTCTCTCTCTCTCTCCCCACATCCCTTCTCTCTCTCTCTCTCCTCTCTCCCTCCCTCTCTCTCCCTCCCCTCTCTCTCTCTCCTCTCCACCCCTCCCTCCTTCCCTCTCCCTCCATCCCTCTTTCCCTCCCTCTTTCCCTCCCTCCTTCCCTCTCCCTCCCTCCCTCCATCTCCCACTAGGAAGGCGCCTAACCACCCACCTCCTCCCACAGCTACGACTCCCGAGGAACTGACGGGGGCGAGGGGGCGAGTGCCCGACACCGGCAGTGGGGCGACGAGGCAGTCTGGGGCAAGGAACAGAGGGCCTGGTTCGACATCTCGACCACCCCGGCTCAACTCCTGATTCGAAACGTGTTGGGTCGAGACGAAGGCAACTACAGGTGCAAAGTGCATTTCAAAGGGTCTCCGTCTTGGTCTCAGAGGATTACACTGAATGTAAAAGGTAGGATTTTGCCTTTGTTACATTTATTTATTTATTTAGTTTATCTATTTATTTATTTATTTTTTAAGCGTGGTTGTGGTTTGTGAGTGCTGTTTTAAAGGGTCATTTTGTAACAAAGGATCACACTATTAAAGCAAGTATTTTAGATATAATGTAGTTGAATGAATGGTTGTTTGTCTGTGTATAAATGTATATCTTTGGTTTGTCTGTTAATTTCAAGATCTTTCAAGATCTTTTTTAAGTATTCTATATAATCCAATGTCTGATGTCTTTCCTGCATTTTTCGTATCTATCGCCCATTTTATCGCTATTTTTTTCATTTATTCTCTCCCACTGCCATTCTATTTCTTGTTTATCAGCCTTTCAATCTTTCACTTGGCTACCTTTCCTTCGCTGTGCTTGCCTGTCTCTCCCTTTTCCTCTCCTTTCCTCCCTTTCTCTTACGTGTTTTCCCCCTCCCTCTCTTTCCCTCGCATATACCAACTCAAGGGCCCCCATGTAGGAGACCTTCCCCCGCCTGCAAAAATCAACACACGTCAAAATCTATTTTCTCACCCTTTTTTGGGAGCCCCTTCGCAGTGTTTTGCCCACTATTTCGCTCTCGTTTATCCCCTTTGCTTTCTTATTCCTTTATTTTTTACTTGACCCTGGACCATATTCCCCTCTCTTTTTATTTCTTTTTGTATATATATCTATATATCTGTTTGTCAGTATCTCAGTTTCTCTGACTTTCTCTCTGTCTCTCTGTCTCTCTCTCTCTCTCTCTCTTTCTCTCTCTCTCTCTCTCTCTCTCTCTCTCTCTCTCTCTCTCTCTCTCTCTCTTTCTCTCTCTCTCTCTTTCAATCTATCTATCTATCTATCTCTATCTCTCTTTATCTCTCTTTATCTCTCTTTCTGTCTCACCTTCTTTTCCCTCTCTTCCTCTCTCCCTCCCTTCCTTTCTCCCTCCTCTCTCCCTCTCCCTCTCTCATAAACATTCAAACCCACCCACGACTCCCCGTGTAAGGCAGCACACACAAGCCACCCACACGTCACAACGGACACCAAAAGCCACTTTCTTCTGCCTTCGAATTCGTTCCTTGTAAGATCACAATCAGTATTCTTGTCTCCTCTCTCTCCCCGCAGATCCTCCGGGTTTCCCAAAGATACAGGATGCATCTGGACTGAGGCTAGAGGGTCCTATTGGTCCCTATGAAGATGGGTCTACAGTCAGGATGATGTGCATGAGTTCAGGAGGTATGGTTGAAGATATATATATATATATATATATATATATATATATATATATATATATATATATATATATATATATTTATTTATTTATTTATTTATTTATACATATTTTTTTCTCTTTTTTATTGAAGAGCTGTTTAGATTGTCTCCTATTTTTCGTTTATCTATCTTCTATATACTTATTTCAGCACCAGAATCAACATATTAGATATCTTCAGTGTTGTATTTATGCTATTTTATATTGCTCCCGTTATTTACTTCGTTGCATGTCTTATTATCACAATTTTCTTGTTATCGTTAATTATCATCATCATAATCATAGTCACAATCATCACCACTTTCCTCATTATTTCTCAACAATGAAACACGAAGAAGGAAAAAAAAAGAGAGAGAAAGAGAGAGAGAGAGAGAGAGAGAGAGAGAGAGAGAGAGAGAGA
>NC_051392.1:2934695-2939695 GCF_015228065.2 Penaeus monodon | reverse complement strand
ATCTTTTTAATCGGTTTTTTTTTGTTTTTTTTGTTTTTGTTTTTTTTTTTTTTTGTCTTTTTCTTCTTTTTTCCTTCCCCCCCCCCCATTTTTTCTTTCTTTTCTTTTTTTCTCTCCCCCTTCCTCCCTTTCTCTCTCTCCCCTCTCCCTCTCTCTCTCTCTCTCCCCTCTCTCTCTCTTTTTTCCCCCCTCTCTCTCTCCTCTTTTTCTCCTCCTCTCTCTCTCTTCTCTCCCCTCTTTCCCCTTCTCTCTCCTCCTCCTCTCTCTCTCTCGTAATAATGTTATCATTCTTTGTTTTAATTATTATTAATTTCCATGTAATACCTTCACTAATAAAAAGTTCATTAGTGTCCCCACTTCATTATTACAAACAAAATTAACGCTGATTCTTTTTTCTTTTTTTCTTCCTATCATTATTCTCATACTATTCATACCTCTCTGACTAATGATCATCAACAATACTATCATCCTCATTATTAATGATAATAGGATAATCTCCGTTCCTATTGAATCATCATTACCATAATTAACATAAAGAATTACAAAAAGCCCAAAAATCTAAGTAATACGAGATTTTTTTATGAAAATTTTATTGCATTAAAAATTTGAAGTTTTTCGTGAAAAAATATTTTGAAAGGGGAAAGGGAAAGGTTTTAAATTATAACCTGGACTCTTTTTTAATTATTAAGTAATACTGGGTTTTTTTTTTTTCCTGTTTTATGCTTGGAATAATATCAACATTGGCATAAAAATCACGAAGAGGAAAATGTGCTCTTTAAGTAAATTTCAAGAGGAAGGTGGAATGATGAAGAGAAGTGACTGAGAAAAAAAATGAAAAGGGGGAATGGAAAAAATGGATAAAATAGGGAAGTGAAAAGGAGAAGGATGACGTAAGTAAGAAAATAAAACAAAGAAAGAGGAAATCGATAAAAGTTGAAAGATAAAAAAGAAGGAACACGCAACGAGACAGACAGACACACACACACACAAACAGACCGACAGATAGACAGAGATAAAGACAGAGTGAAAGACAGTCAGACAGACAGACAGACAGACACACAGACTGACAGACAGACAGAAGGGAGAGAGAGAGAGAGAGAGAGAGAGAAAAAAAAAGGGGGAGAGAGGAGAGAGAGAGAGAGAGAGAGAGAGAGAGAGAGAGAAAGAGTAAGAAAGAGAAAAAGTAAGAGTAAGAGAAAGAAAGTGAGAGAGAAAGAGAGACCGATAGAGAAAGAGAGAGAAAAATAATCAATCTTGCAAACACAAACTTTTACCAAACCAAACTTACACCATAATTCCCCTAAAAAAAAGCCTCATAGCTAAATAAACCACAGTAGACAATAAAAACTGGCAAATGCTCTCTCAAAGCTAAACTTTTCCCGAACTTTGAACCAGCAGACTTTGAACAAAGGAAAAAAGTTCATCCCGAAGCAAAAAATTTTTTTCGCCAGCGTTTTTCCGAAGTCTACCCCAAAACAAATGGCACTTATTATGTGCTTCCTCAACGGCAACTATGGACGATGAGTGTGTGAAAGCACTTTTATTGTGTAATAATAAGGGTTAAGGGGCTCACCAGACGTCACTTGTAATGCGGTGTTACTTCTTTTGAAATGGATGTTCGCGGAGACGTAATGCGAACAAAACCCAAAAACAGAAAACCTTAAAACCCCCCCACCCCCCAAACACGCGGGTTTTTAAAAGGGCACCCCCAAAAGAAAAAAAAGCAGACGACAAAGGACAGCAGACAAAAAAGACAGACTGTTAGTTTATTTTGGGGCAGTTTTGTCATTCCCTTCATTCATTCAGCAGTCAGTCAACAGTCGTCATCAGCAGTCAGTCATCATCAGGAGTCAGGGAATCAAACGTTTGACAGACAGTCAATGACCCCCCCCCCCCCAGACTGACAAAGGAGAGAGAAGAAAAAGAGGGGGAGGGGAGAGGAAAGGGGGAGAGGAGAAGAGAGAGAAGAGAAAAACGAAAAAGAGGTATATTTGCGTAAGTATTTTATAATAAAAAAAAAAAAACTACGACACAGTCAAAATTCAAAAGTCCTGTTGCAAATATCAATCGTAACAGTTTGAAAAGAGTGAACAATAAACATGCAACATGCAATGGCCATTCCACAATATTCTCTTCCCATCCATTTGACTCACCATATTGTCGGTAAGCCAATTTCATCCTTACAGCATCACTAGCTCGTGACCATCAGCACTATCATCTCTTTCTTCCTCCATATTCTTCATTACTTTCTACTTTTATGGTTTGGGAAAGCTTTTGATAAATTTTCTTTTCTTTTCTTATTTGGTAACTTTTTTTTATATATACAGATCTCTCTTTCCGTCTGTGCCTGCCTCTCTCTTTCCATCTGTCTTTGTTTCTCTGTTTGTTTGTCTGTCTCTGTTCTGTGTGTGTGTGTGTGTGTGTGTGTGTGTGTGTGTGTGTGTGTGTGTGTGTGTGTGTGTGTCTGTCTGTCTGTCTCTCTCTCTCTCTCTCTCTCTCTCTCTCTCTCTCTCTCTTCTCTCTCTCTCTCTCTCTCTCTCTCCTCTCTCTCTCTCTCTCCCCTCTCTCGTCTCTCCTTCTCTCTCTCTCTCTCTCTCTCTCTCCTCTCTCTCTCTCTCCTCTCTCTCTCTCTCTCTCACCCCTTCCCCTCCCTCCTACCACCTTTCACATGCCATCTCCCTCCTCCTCCTCAACCTCCCTCCCATCTCCTCATCCTCCCACCTCCCTCCCTCCCACCCCTTCTCCCACTCTCTTGTGCCACCTGCCACCTTCCTCTCACCCTCCTTATTTCCCTCACTCCCTTTCACTTACTCCCCCTCTTTCTCCCTCTACCACAGAACCTCCTCCAGGGTTAGTGTGGGGCGGCCTCGGTTCAGCCTTAGGAGGTGGTTCAGCCGTGGAGAGAGAAGGAAACGTGGCGAAAACTTGGCTCAATGTGGTAGCGTCGAGATCAACAGCTGATTCTGTTATCACCTGTTCGACTATCAACGCCTCAGTATCATCTGGGATTATGAACACTGTCAGCGTTACATTGAGGGTGAACTGTGAGTATTTTTATGAAGCTTTTTGGTGTGTGTGCATGTTTTTCTTTTTTCGTTGGGGCGGGGAGGGGGATTGTGTGTTATATAACTGTTGTTTATTAGATTATAGTATGTTAGAATTACAATTTCTTTACTATATGATTATTCATCTTTTATATTAGTTCTTGATATTACTACTTTTATCTGATTTTGATGATTAATGATGATGGTGATGACGCCGATGAGGATGATAGTTATGTTAACGGTAAGGAAAATGAGGATGATGTTCATAACAATAATCATGATAGTAATACTGATAATAATAAAGATAATGATAATAATGATAATGATAATGATAAAAAAATGATAGTAATATGACAATGATAATGATAATGATAATGTTATTAGTGATAATGATAATAACAATAATAATAAATATCAAAATAATAATAGTTGTATTATTAGTAATAATAATGATAATAACAATAATACCAATGCTAACGATAATGATTTACATAACGATAATACCTAATGAAGCTTTTCAGATCATATCTTCAATTATTATCAGTGTAATCAGTATCCTTATTATTTTTATGAACATGTCCATACTTAGAAGAAAAAAATAGAAACAAAAGCTGAAAAAATAGCCACCAGAAATATGTACTTGATAAAAAAAAAGAAAAAAAAATGGAATTCTGAACTTTTGAAAGACGAGGTCGAAAGGCCGGAAAAGAAAGGGGGCGGGGCTTAAGTCAGGACCTTAAGTAAAGGCCATCAATCATCTTGAATAAGCGAGCGTCTTGAGCGAAACTTGAGATCTGAAAGGAAACGGGTTTGTTATTGTCAAGAGCTTCCTTCTAAAATTAGGTCTGCCTTTGTCTCGCTTCGTTCTTCGCTTGATTAATTAACTGAACGGGAGGTTATTGAGATGTCTCTTCCAGGGACTGGTGTATAAGAAATACAGGTACGCACACACAGTCCATATATACATATACAGACGTGTGTGTGATTATATGCGTGTGTGTGTATATATATATATATATATATATATATATATATATATATATTTTATATATATATATATATATATATATATATATATATATATTATATATATATAATATAGATATAAATATATATAATACTACTATATATATAACACACACATACATACACAGAAAACACACACACACATATACAGAAACACACACACACACACACATACACACACACACACACACACACAACACACACACACACACACATGTGTGTGTGTGTCAATGTCTGCGCCTCTGTGTGTGTATGTATATATGTTCCGACACCCGTTGCTCCATATCCAACCTGGCTTATCCCTTCTACCAGACCTCCACAAAGCCAACAACCGAACTTTAGTAACAGATTCCCCACAGCCTCCGCGTCGAAAACAACATTCGGTTTCTCCAACTCATCTCATCCCAAGCGCTGTTATAAACCTCTATCCTTGACCCGAACACTAACACCTGTACTTTGCGTAAATACTAATAACTAGGGATAGATATAAGGCAAGATAGACTAGGAATTGCACAGAATCGATAGCGTTGCACCGACCGCTAAACCGTTACGAGGTCACGGGTCAACACAGGCGCCTTCAGATCCGAGTAAATGACCTTGTGGATTGACCTTTCTTCCGTTCTCGCAAAACAGGACTTGAATAAAGGACAAATTTTGGATATTAAAGATCAATTTCTTCTTTTTTTTATCTGATTTTATCTTATATTATATATATAAAATAGATTAAAGGTCAGACCCTTTTATTTACCTTATCCTGTTTTACATTTTGTTTAGTTTATGAACATTATCACCATCATCACCACCACCATAATCATCATCATCATCATCATCATCACCATCATCACCACACCATCATCACCATCCCCATCATCACCACACCATCATCACCATCACCATCACCATCATCATCATCACATACCATCATCAATC
>NC_051392.1:2917195-2924695 GCF_015228065.2 Penaeus monodon | reverse complement strand
GGTGTTAATATCACATCTATTGCATACACTCACATACCCAAATGTGTGTATGTGTATGTGTGTGTATGTGTGTGTGTGTGTGTGTGTGTGTGTGTGTGTGTGTGTGTGTGTGTGTGTGTGTGTGTGTGTGTGTGTGTGTGATCTTCTATGTAGGTATATGTACGTGTATACTTGATAAATAAACATTTCCAGCACATAAGCCATAATCATGATACTCATACCAAAGGCCTGCTTTTAATGGCTCATTAACCTCTTGTACAACAGCTTGATGATAGTTTGATTGTTTTTTCTTTTCTCTTTCTCTCTTTCTGTTTGTTTGCTGAACATAATGGGTTTTAACAAGGCACTAAAACTTCTATAATGTTTTCGACACAGCAACGCAGTGTGTGCAAACGGCCGTGCTGGCGTCCATTTTAGACTTTCTCCAGTTCTGGAAACACGAGACTTTTTTGTGCGAAATTTATTATGTTAGTTTCGTTATGTGTGCATTTGTTTGGTGTGTGGATGAATTTGTAATGTTTGCGGCTGTCCGCTGCGTACCATTCTCTCTCTCTCTCTCTCACTTAATACACAAATTCCCCTTTTGTTTAGATATAGACGCCTAGACTTCCTTTCTCTCTTTTAACTTAATGAAGACAAAATAATCTCTAAAATACCCCCCCCCCCCCACTATCCATCCATTCCTACCCCTCCCCCGATTCCTGGCATCCCCCCATTCCTACCCCTACTCATTCACCCCCCCGCACCCATTCCTGCCCCCACCACTAATTCCTGACACCCACTCCCCTCATTACTCCCCCTCCCCATTCCTGCCCCCACCTTCAATTCCTGACAACCCCCCACCCATTCCTACTCAACCCCCCCCCCATTCCTGCCCCAACTCCCAATTCCTGACACCCCCCACCCATTCCTGACCCTCTTCCCTCTCCCTAAACTTCTCCCACCCCCCTTTCATCCCCCCCCACCCCACACATGTGACTATTACCATGTCTCTTCTAATTATCATAAGGACTGTTCCCCGCTACGCCGTCATGGTCGGTTTTCTGCACCGTATTAACGAGAGCTTAGACCTTACGAAAAGTACTCGTTTATCCGGCGACGGGGGGGAATATTTCCTTCGTTAACAAGTGAGCACGTTTTATTCCGACCGTCATGTGATGTCTTTCGGATCCGGTTACTACTGCGTGTTCCGATGTGCGTACCTGCTAATGAGGCTCATACTAACGTCCATACGCATGGCCTCACGCCCATTCGCACACGTACACGAATACACACACGAGAGCCCCTCCCCCCCTCCCGGACGTCCGTGGAAATATACATACATGCCGAAATTCTATATTCACGTACACATATATAATCACACACTAACCAACCCTCCCTCCCCTGCACGCTTTCCCCTTCCCCCCTTCCACACCCCTAATCCACTTTCTCCTTTACACGCACGCAAACTTCTTCAGACGCAAGAATTCACCCTACACAATCGCACGCAAACAATTGCACGCAACCCATAAAAAGTCCACGACCACAAGTACACAGAGACCTCCCCCCCCCCACCCTCACCCACCTCGTTTGGCTATACATACAGATACATACATACATCTCTCAATGCACGTACATACATACATCCATACAGAGAAAGAGAGACAAGAGAGATAGAGAGATACATACACACACACACACAGAGGCAGAAAGAGAGAGAGAGAGAGAGAGAGAGAGAGAGAGAGAGAGAGAGAGAGAGAGAGAGAGAGAGACAGACAGACAGACAGACAGAGAGAGAGACAGAGAGAAAGAGAGAGAGAGAGAGAGAGAGAGAGAGAACGAAATAGAGAAAGTGAGAAAGAGAAGACTGAGACAGACAGACAAACAATCAAAGAAACAAACAAACAAACAGACAAGAAAACAAACAAACAAACAGACAGATAGACGCCTCTCGTGATGTAACGATCAATCAAAAGAGCAAGTGAGATCCTCTTCATTCCAAAAGCTGAAATGAATTCGCGGAAATAAAAAAAAAGAAAAAAAGAAAAAAAAAAAATCACCCTTTGGATTCGTTAAGATGCCAAGAAAGCTAATATGATAAATTAATGCGTTTTATATTCTTAGATTCAGGGTATGTACGAAGGAAAAGAGAGAGAAAGAGAGAAAAAAACAACTAGTTACGATTTCAAAACGACACTTTCCTCCTCTCTCTCTTTCTCTCTCTCTCTCTCTCTCTCTCTCTCTCTCTCTCTCTCTCTCTCTCTCTCTCTCTCTCTCTCTCTCTCTCTCTCTCTCTCTCTCTCTCTCTCAACACCCTTCTCTCTCTCTCACACTCAGCACCCTCCTCTCTCTCTTTTTATTTCCTCACACAACATGATGCAAAACACATTCTACCTGTGTTGCCAACTTAAATAACACAAAGGTTAGAACACCGATGCAGCTGAATATCCTTTTGTCTCCCCCTGTGTTGCGTGAAGCCGTGAACATACCCTCTCACAGGAGGACAAAGGATGTGATGCAACTCTCTTCAATGTTGCAATGTTCACGCAACTTTATTATCATGCACTGTTAGGTGATGCCCTTTTGAGATGATGGGAGCACAGTGTTTGCATTATGCTAATGAACATGTCGGGTTATGATTCGTGATTCGATAGGGAAAGTTTGGATGTGAAGAGAATTTAAAGAATGTAAAGGGTGGGAAATATGGAATTAATTGTATATGTTGTCTTTGCATCATTATCAAGGAAGCCATGAGCGGATGGGAAATTCTGTCCAAAATATTTTTGATCGTTTAGTACCACCCTCAGTGTTTTGTTCAGAGGTAATATCATTAAGCAGAATGTTTTAGTAATTAAGAAATCCTTAATGAGGAAATTTGGAAGACTAGATCAATGTCATTACCGATAAACTGTGGTACATAATACTATCTCCAGATATTTTGTTGAATGGTAAAACACTCTTCCGTGTGGATACTATGGTAGGATAACCGACAATGCAAAAGCTAGATTTGTTGAAAATGAGATTACAGTTTCGAAATGCACCTGGATTCCATCTACAGGTCTGAAGATGGAATCCAGGTGGATTTCGAAATTGAAGTCTCATTTTCAATAAAACTAGTTTTTGCATTGTCGTTTTTTCTACCACAGATATTGTGTTATTGAACAGATATCTTCTTAATTTTATAATACTGCAATATTATGCTACTGTGTATAAATTTTGTAGTAAATAATATGGATTTCAGTGCACTTTTACATATGTTAATCCAGGATAAATGCCTGATACGAAATTCAGATTTTGATCAAAGAGCATTCATACATTTAAAACCCATGGACACACATGTACATATACCTGAATATTACAAAATTCATGAAAATTATTATATGTACTATTTAGATTTTCAGTGTTGGACGCCAATTCCATACATACGCATGACAGTTTTGGAATCATAATTCAGAATTTTTAAAAGATGGAAAATATAAAATAAATGTGGTAAATGAACAGATACATAAACAGTAGCAAAAACACATGTAAGTAATAAAAATATATATAATCAATAATTATATTTACAATAAGTAAACTTATAACTAGATAAATAAGCCATGGAATGAAAAAAAAAAAATAAATAGATATTGCACATCACTTCTAACACAAATCCTTACACAGCACCCCCCCACATGATGGACTAATACCGTGCAATCTTCTCATGCAATTGCAGACGACCCTGGCTGGGAATGTGAGTGAGAGCAAACTGAAGCTAACGCCAGAACCAGGAGACCATGGCGTTCCTCTCGTATGCAAGGCTTTTAGTCCAAATCTTCCGGGGACGGTCATGCATCAACAAATTACTCTGGCAGTACATTGTAAGTTTTTTGTTGTTTTGTTTTTGTTTTTGTTTTTTGTTTTGTCCCTGTTTGGTTTTCTTTTGTTGTTTTGGGTGATTAAATGGTGATATAGACGTGAAATTTTATTACTGTTTTAGAGTATCTTGTGAGGTGATAAATTTTAAAGTTTAAAAATATTTTGATGTGAGTGTATTTTATTTAATTTCACTGTTGGTGTAATCACTTTTAATGCTGTTGTTTTTGGAATATTTGTAAAGGTGTATTAATATATTGTTTGGATGATAAATTTTAATGCTGTTGTTTTGATGCATTGTGATAGGGTTGTGTTATTTATTTTAATTTGTTGGGTGTGATCTATTTTTTTATGCTATTGTTTTGATAAACTGTGATAAGGGTGTGTTAACGTAATGTTTGGGTGTAAAGTTTTGATTCTGTTGTTTTGGCAGAAAGTGAATAAGGTTTTTGATTTGGGTGATAAATTTTAATATTACTGTTATGGTATCTTGTGATAAGGGTGTATCATTTTAATATTGTTTGGTGGGATAAATTTTAATGCTGTTGTTTTGAGAGACTGTGATAAGGGTGTGGACGTGGGGGATAAATATTAATTTTATTCTTATGGTAACTTGTGTATCAATTTAAAGTATTATTTATTGTGATAGGTTTTAATGTTCTTGTTTTGAGAGATTGCGATAGAGGGTATAATTCTGGAATTTTGTTAAGGTTGATCAGGTCGTATTAAATCATAGCCTTGTTTGGGGTGATAATTTTTAATGCTGTTATTTTGGTAAATTGTGAAAGGGGTGTATTATTTAATTTTTTTTAACTTTTAATTTTATTGTAGATTGTAATATTGTTTGTTGTGATAAATTTTAATGCTGTTTTGGTGAATTGTGAAAGAGAAGCATTACATTTGATTCCATTGTTGGTCTAATAACTTTTAATGTTGTTGTTTTGATAGACTGTGATAAGGGTCCATTAATTCAAAGATTATTATTGATTCTGTTAGATTCTGATAGCAGTATGTGATGTTATTTTGTTGTTGTTATATTAGATTGTAATAACAATACTTCACAGGTTTACCATTGTTGATAATTGGAATTGTTATTCATATATCTATTCATCTCATTATCTTTGCTATAATAGACCGTGTTATCTACAGGTTATTATAAACATACATGATTTTATTTTTGGTCATCTATTTACTGATGTGCTATAGTGGTCTTCTTTACTCTGGTTTATTAATCTGTTTGTTTGTTTAATTATGTATTTCTGTATCATTATCTTTATTTCTGTATTCATTTATTAATCTATTTGGATTTTTCTTGTAATTATTCTTTGACTAGGTCTATATTTTCTTGTTTCCATAAAATCAACAATCTTCTGTTTTAATATATATAATGGTCGACATCCCCAAACATATATATCCACATTATACATTCTTCATTGCCATTACCCTGTGCCGTCTCTCTCCGGCTACACGCAAGATTCCCAAACATTACCATGCAGCTCTCATAGCCCACTCAGCCTCAAAGATAATACCCTCTGTGATGAGACGAAAGATGCTGCAGATCTCGATAGAGGGGCTGCATTGCAATTGCAGGAGGCCAGACTTCTGCATAATACAACACCGGAAACTTAAGGAATGTCAATAGTATTGTCACGGACCCCTGGAATTCCTTAAGGAGTGCTTAGCATGCCGTGGGATAGGGACTAGCCGGGATGCTGCAATCACATTGCAATTGATACTACAATAGCAGGGTCGGATGCAATAAGACCAGCGGTCCTATCTCTTGGGGAGATTGCGTCTTGTGAATCCATTCATTTTAGTCGGTTATTTTTCACTTTTATTTTTTAAATTTATTTATCAATTTGTTAAATTTATTCATTCATTCACTTATTTATTTATTTACCTATTTATCTCTATCTGCGTTTTTTTTTTTTTTTTTTTTTTTTTTTTTTACTTCATTCGTTCATTTATTCATCTATTTATTTCTTCATTTATTTATGTACATTTTAAATTCACTTTCATTTAAATTCACGTACTTATGGACTTACTTATATCGTCTTTCCGCTTAAGCCTGCACAGAATCAAGTATTTTTATCTCCACATGAAGAACCGTATCTAACAGCACTTTCGTCCCTACAATAATCACCTCTGACCACAGAAAGAAAGATGATACAACTTTTATTCCCTTCCCTATTCTTACAGTTGTACCAGTGGCGACCCTGAGCATAGCTGGAGGAGGAGGGGGAGGGGTAAGGGAAGGAGGCTCTGTCACCTTCACCTGCCACGTTAAAGCTAACCCGAGGGTATATAACGTTACCTGGTTCCATAACGTAAGTATTGTTGGGCATCTCCATTTTCTTACGCATTTTGGGGGGTTCTGTGTTGGGTTGCTGGGTTTTGTATGTGCTTTTTCTCGTTTTTTTTTTTTTTTTTTTTTTCTGTCTGTATCTTTATGTATGTATTAGTTAATGCATATGTTTATATAAAGAGAGATTGATATCAGCGATTATACATACATATGTATGTATGTATGTGTGTACATATATATATATATATATATATATATATATATATATATATATATATATATATATATAATATGTAAGTATGTATGTGTGTTTATATTTGATGGTGTATGTATGCATGTACATTTGCACACACAAACACATACACACTTATGTGTTTGTGTGTGTATGTATATACCTACCGCTCTTCTAACCTATCTATACATCCCCAAACATACAGGAAAAAAACACTGAATCACTTAACCGATACAAAGCGTTATTCCAATCCCCGAAAATAAGTGAAAAATGCATTCCTGTGCCGCCCGTGGATTACCCCAACTTCTGCAAGTGTAATCCACTAGTTTGGTCAAATCCTATCAGCCCCCACCCCCTGTCACCATCCAAAGTCCCCTCCTATCTATCTATAGTGATGTGTCATCCATTAACTGCAATCCACGTGATACTGACTACAGATATAGGATCTTTATTGTCTGTATAGATATTGCGTGATAAAATTGTTGGGGAAATACAATGGGGTGTTAATGATTTTTGAAGGTGTGTTGGGAAGGAAAGAGAGAGGAGGGGAGAGAGGGAGGGAGGAAGAGAGAAAGAAAGAGAGAGAGAGAGGAAAAGAGAGAGGTAGAGAGAAAAACAGGAGAGAGAGAGAGAGAGAGAGAGAGAGAGAGAGAGAGAGAGAGAGAGAGAGAGTAACACACACACATATACGATAAAAAAGGAATTACTTCCCGTTGCTATTTGCTCTCTTGATTTCTTTCATCACAAAAATATTGCAGCGAATATGTATCGGTCAAACACAGCATAGGCTCGATGCCGAATGAATAACAGCTTTGCTCTTCCAACAAAAACAAAAACAAAAAACAAAAAAAAGAGAGAGATAGAGCTAGAGAGAAAAAAAAAAGGTACAAAAAATATTCACATACATGTAGTATCTTGCAAACGACTGTTGCAATATAGGAATGCAACAAATCACAATAAAGGACGCCAGTAAACAAAAGAGTATGCATATTTTATACCACTGTAGCTATCTGTTCTCTCAAATGTTGTTTAATATAGACACTGTACACCTGGGGTTCGTTAACAGTACATGATACTTTTCTGTTCATTCATTTTTCGAGAGAGTTTCGGTTAGAGGGAATCCAACGGA
>NC_051392.1:2889695-2902195 GCF_015228065.2 Penaeus monodon | reverse complement strand
TTATATAGATAGATAATAAAAAATTTTAAAAAATTTAGAAAATTAATAATAGATAATGATGGATTGATAGATAGAAAAAGATAAACAGTAGATAATTAGATATAGATATTATCCATATATATACCCCCACACCACACACACACAAAACACACACACACACACACACACACACACAAAACCACACAAAACACACACACACACATAATATTTTAATTAATATATATATTTTATATATATATATATATATATATATAAAATATATATATTTTAATATATACATTTTATATATTATATATAAAAATTAGATAGATAATAGATGATAATATTTTTATATATCCATATATATATCCATCCACACACACAAAACACATATATAGAAAAATAGAAGATAGATGATAGAGAGATAAAAAAGGAGATAGATAGATAGATAGATAGTTTTGTAGATAGAAAATAGATAGTATATATTCATATATAAAACAACACACACACACACACAAGACAGATAGAAAAAAGATAGAAGATAATAGATGATAAAAAAGGATTACATCCCACACACACACACAACCACACCATACACACACCCACCCCAAAACACACACACACACACTATATGTTGTATATATATGTATAAAATTATATATAATTAAAATATTTAATATATTTTTATATATAATATATATATATATATATTTTATACATATATATATATTTTTATATCTATATATATTTTAGTATATATATATAAAATATAATTCTATACAAAACATTAAAATATCCAAAATAAAAATATATTTTCCATAAAAATTTATACATATTTTATTAAAATATATAAATATTTATATATATATTATATATATAAAAAATATAATATTTTATAAATATATATATATATAAAATATATATATATATATTTATATATATTTTTCTAATTATTATATAAAAAATTATATAAAATAAAATTTTTATTTTTTTATTTTATATCTATATATTATACTCAAATTTATATATTTTCCATCAAAATTATTTATTTCTTTCCTTATATTTTTTCTATTTATATCCTATATTATTTATAAAAATATAAAATTTTAATATACCCCAACCCATTTTGTCTGGGGAAATAAAATTATTTATTATGTATATTTTAAAATATATATATTTTATTTTATTTTATAAAAATCTCCCTTATACACACAAAAATTATTATACCCTTTTAATTTTATATTTATATTATCTTTTAAAATATTATATTAAAATATTATATATTACCTTTTTTCTATATATTCCAATTATTGTATTATTTATATATATAATATTTTTAAAATATACATAATATATATTTAAGAGAGAGGAGGAGGAGAGAGAGAGAGGGAGAAAAGAGAGAGAGAGAGAGAGAGGTAAAATATTATATATTTGAATATTGGGGTGTGTATGTGTGTGTGTGTGTTTTGGTGTGTGTGGGTGTGTGTTTTGTGTGCGTTTTGTGTGTATGTGTGTGTGTTTGTGTAGGGGGTATGCATATATATATACATTATTTTATATATAATATATATAAAAATATTTATATATTTTATATAAAAATAAAATTATATAATATATATAAAATATATATTTTATATTATATTTTAAGATATATATATATATATATTTATATTTTGGGTGTAAAACATATATATATATATTATATATTTTAATATTTTATATATAAAAATTTATATATATATATATAATATGTATCCCATATATATATAAAATAAAAATTTTATATATATTTATATTATTATATATATTGTTCCATATAAAATTATATATATATATTAATCAAATTTATATATATCTTTTATATTCATATATAAATATTTTAAATATATATATATTAAAATTATATATATATTTTATAACTAAAATCCCACCCACAAAACCAAAACCCCAACCCACCCACCCACCACACACACAAAACCCACACACCCACACACACCCAAACCCCAAACACACAAAACCTACACACACACACACAAAACCCACACACACACACACACCCCACACGACGCACACACACACACACACACACACACACACCCCCAACACACACATACACACCACCTACACACACACACATATATAAAATGTTTATATATAGGATAGATAGATAGTAGTAAGATAGATAATAATAAAAAAAGATAAAATAAAAATAGTTTAAGATAGATAGATAAAATAAAAAATTTTGAAAATTATCCAAAATTTTAATATAAATTAACCAAAATAAACATCCCACAACAATAACAATAAAATAAAAAAGAAGTAGAAAATATGAAAAATAGATAAAAATTAAAAACAACACAACACACACACACACACAAAACCCCAAAACAAAAAAAAAATATATTTTATATATATATATATATATATATTTTATATATATAAAATTTTATATATTTTAATATATATTTTTTATATTAAAAAAAAAAGAAAAAATATATAAAATTATATATTTAATATATAAAATTATATTATATATATTTTATTATTATATATATATTATATATTTTTATATAACATTATTATCCCCAATCTTTTAATTATTATTATCTCTAATTATATCCCTATATAAAATTATATATATTTTATCCAAATATAATCCTTTTAAAAATCCCCTATTATATTCTCTTTTAAATTCTATCTTTCATTATATCTATATATATTATATTATATATTATTTATAATCCCCCTCATTTAACGGTAGGGTTTCTTCTGGCCGCCGGGGCCCAACAGCATGATACTAAATTGGGCATTTTTTCCACGTTGTAAATTCTCTTGGAGTGAGTACGGGGTAGGGCCCCCCTTCCTTTCCACGGAGAGTGCCGGGGGTTCCCTTTTTGGGAAATCATTCCTTTTTTTTAAACCCCGGGCTTGGGACCAGCCTGACTTGAGCGGGCCTTGGCACCCAGTGGCTGGGGCAGGAAAATCGGGGTAAATTCCCTTTCCCAAAGGGAAAACCCCGCCCGGCCGGGTAAATCGAACCCTCGAACCCCCAATTCCCGTCGGGCAGTCTTGATCCCCGCTCTAACCATTGGGGCCACCGGGGCCCTTTGCCCTTCATGGGTTTTCCATGATTTTCTTGGAAATTTTAAGCGGGGGTTTCCCATTCCCTTTCCCCCCGGTTTTTTTTTTTTTTTTTTTTTTCTTTTTTTTTTTTTTTTTTTTTCGAGTCCCATTCTATTTCCCCCGGCCTGACTTGGGCTATTTTGGTCCCCCAGGGGCAAAGGCAGGAAATTTCGAGGTAAAGTTCCTTGCCAAAGGGGAAAACAACGCGGCGGGGGTGACTCAAACCCCCTCGAACTCAGATTCCCGTCGTGACGGGCTTAAAGTCCGACCCCTCAACCATTTTTGGGGCCCCCGCGGCCCCTTTATATATATATATATATATATAATATAATTTTATATATATATATATAATATATATATATATATAAAATTATATAAATATATATATATTTTATATATATACATATTATGTATATATGTATATATTGTATAGTTATATATATTAATATATAACTAATATATATATATATATATATATATATATATATATATGAAATTTGTGTGTGGGGAGGGTTTGTGTGCAAAAAGGTGTTTTTTGTGAAATTTTGTGTATGGGGTTTGTGTGTGTTTTGGTGTTTGTGTGTGTGGTGGTGTGTGCTTGTGTTTGTGTGTTTGTGTGTGTGTGTATATTTTAATATATATATATATATATTATAGATATATATATAAAATTATATATATACATATATATTTTAAAAATTATACATATATATATATATATTTATATGTATCCCTATATTAAATTATATAATATATTTTTAAAATATATATATATATAGATATATATATATATATAAAAATTTTATAAAAATTTTATAATATAATTTTTTATTAAAATATATAATATAATTATATATATATATTATTCATTTTAAAATTACATATTTTTTTTTTATTTTAATATTATATTATTTTATATATATATATTATATATGTATATATTTAAAATAATTTTATATATATTATAAAAAATATATATAAAAATATATATATATATATTTATATATTCATTTTTTCCCACTACATCCCTACATATATATATATATTTATATAATAGATAGATAGATAGATAGATAGTTTAATAGTAGAAAAGATAGAAGATAGTAATAATAGAAAAGAAAAGTTTAGATATTTTAATATATGTATATATAAAATGTATATATATATTTTAAATATATATAAATATTTATAATATATATATATATATATATTATAATATTATATTTATATTATTATATAATATATTATATATTTTATATTATATATTTTAAAATATAATGTTATATTCCCCAAAAGCCCCCCCCTTTTTTCTGTAAAACCCAAATCGCTTTTTTGTTTTCAAATTTCCTCGTTTCCCAAACGAAAAACCTAAAATCTTTTTTTCATCCAAATCGAATTCATTCACGAATAGCTTGAATCAAAACTTTTAAATTTTTTAAACTGCTAAAAAAAAATCGACGGGTTTCGTAATTATTTCCTTTTGGGAAATGAGAAAGGGTTTTTTCTTGTCCGCCCCTTTGAGCCACCCTTGGCTATGACTATTTTTAAATTCTCTTGGGACGTTAGACTTAAAGGGAGGGGCTACTCAGATTTGGGGAACAAATACAAAAAGGGGTCTCTCTTCTCTCTTCGTTTTTTAAGTATCTCCTTCTTTATCTTCCTCTCTCTCTCTCTCTCTCTCTTTCGTTGTCTCCTTATCTCCTTTTTTATCTTCCTTTTCTCTCTCTCTCTCTCAAATTTTATATATTATATAATATTTATATATATATTATAATATATATTATTATATAATATATATATAATATATATATATATATATAATATTGTATGTATGTTTTAGTATATATATTATAATATTTTTATAATATATTTTATATAATATATATTAATATATATATATAATATATATATATTTTATTATTTAAAAATATACATATATAAATAAAATATATATATATTTTTGGGGGTTTTTTGTGTTTTGTGTTTGAGTGTGTGTGTTTTTGGGTGGTGTGTGTGTGTGTGTGTGTGGGGTGTGTGTGTGGGGTGTATAGAACTTTTAAATTAATGTGATGTGTAGATAGATAGATAAAAAAAAAAAAAAATAGACAAATAAGTACACAAAAAGGATTTATTAATTTTCTCATATATGTATACGAGAGTTCGTTTTATTACTGATGTGTACTCCTTTGTATGCGTGCTCATAAATACCCCAAAAGAAAGTAAACACACAACAACACACACCCCACACCACACAAACCACACACACACACACCCACACCCCCAACGCAACAACCCACACACACACACACCCCATATTATATTTTAATTTTTAAAATTATATTTTAAAATTATATATATAATATATATATATATATTATATACATATACATATATAAGTTATATAAAATATATATATTTTATATATATTATATATATTATATATATATAATAATATATCCCTTTTCCCCTTTATTCTTGGGTTTTGTTTTTTTGTTTGTTTGTTTGTTTTTTTTTTTTGGTCCCCGTCTCATTATGACAAAATTTTCATTACTCTCAACTGTGTTCATTTTCCCAAAGAAAAATAAAAATAATCATTTTGGTCCCCTTGGGAATTTAAATGTTAGGGGTTTATTATTTCACACTATATGAATAAATGTCCATCTTAAATAAGTAAAAAAAGGGTTAAAAAATTATAAAAAAAAATCTTGAACCAAATACTTACTACACACAAAAATAAATATATACATATCCCCAAACGGGACGTCCCCAACAAAAAAAAAACGCACTCACACTTTAAAAAAAAACGCGTTTTTCAAGCGAAAAAAAAACGGATTTAAAATAATAAAAAAATTTTTACAGAATTGACTTCTCCCACCCTTTAAAAACTGAAAAATCCTTAGGGGAAAGTGTTATTTGGGGAGGAAGGGACCCGGGGGTTTGTATAAAGTCAAAATTCCCAAAAAAGCAAAAAGGGAAGGGCCCTTTGGGCGTGGGATGAGTGCGTAAAAGGCGAACTTTTTGAAGAGTAGAAAAAAAGGGAAAAGGGAGGGGAAGAGAAAAAGAGGGGAAGCGGAGGAGAGAGAGAGAGAGAGAAGAGAAGAGAGAGAGAGAGGAGACCAGAGGAGAGGGGAGAGAGGAAAAGAGAGGGAGGGAGGGAAACAGAGGGAGAGAGAGACAGACAGACAACAGACAGACAGACAGACAGACAGAGACAGGAGAGAGAGGAGACAGACAACAGAGAGAAAAGACGAGAGAGAGAGAGAGATTGAGGGGGGGAGGAAAAAGAGAGAGAGAAATGAGAAAGGAGAGAGAGAGAGAGAGGAGAGGAGGAGAGAGAGAGAGAGAGAGAGAGAGGAGAGAGGAGAGAGAGAGAGGGGAGAGTGGGAGAATGACTTGGGGAAAGATTTTGGCAAATGGGAGTCAGTTCTATAAAAAAGGTGTGGGGGTTTGGGGGAAAGGGAAATGTCTGCAGGCAGATTGTGTGTGTGTTTGGGGGTTGGGGTTGTGGGGGGTTTTTTGTGTGTGTGTGTGTGTGAGAGGAGAGAGAGAGAGAGAGTATGTGTGAGATAAAGAATATTATATTCGTATGATGATAAAGTGATTTTTGCTTGTAATAAAAATAAAGAAAATTTAAATTTAACCCCCCGATGTAAAAAAAATGCCATATTGGAACCTAGCAACGACAAAACCGAAAATAACAAACAAAAAAAAAAAGAAACCCACGAGACTTAACTTTTTTTTTTTTAACGAAGTGATACAAAGGTAGAGAGAAAGGAAAAAGGAGGGGGGCCCAAGATAGGAGGGGCGGGGAGAGGGGAAATGAGGGGAAGGGGGGAGAGGGGGAAAGAAAAGAGGGGGGTGAACGGGGGAGAGAAAGGGGAGAAGAGGGGAAAGGGGGGAAAAGAAAAAGAGGGGAGAGATGAAAAGACGAGGGAGAAAAAAATAAACGATGAGTAGAAAAAGGGGGAAACGGGGAAGAGGAAAAGGGGATGAGAAGGGGGGAAACAAAGGAAATAATGAAAAAACCCCAAGATAAAAAACCCAGGAAGAAAAAAAGGAAAAAAAAAAACAAAAACAAAAGACCGGGGTTTGAATAAAGAGACGAAAAAAAGGGGAAGAAGAGAAGAGAACAAATGAGATAAGAACAAAGGAAAAGAGCAAGGGCCCAGAGGGAAAGAGAGGAGGGGGAAGGGGACTAGGAATTGGAGGGAAAAGGCTCCCCGGAGAGAAAAGGGAAGGGGTTTGCAAATCCTTGAAGAAAAGGCCCTGAGGCTCTTGAAAAGGCTGGGTTTGGGCGGGGGAAGTGAAGGATTTACTTTCAAAAAATTAAAATTTTTTTTTTTCCCTTTTTTTGTTTTATTTTTTTTTATTTTTTTCGGGGTGTGGGGGTTAGAAAATCATTATTGCTTTTTTTAATTTTATAAATTTTTTAATGTTTGTCTATAATATATATGTTATATATATAATTATATATTTTATATAATTTTATATATAAAATATATATATATATATATAAAATTTTATATATACATTTTATATATATATAGATTTTAATATATATAAAAAACCCATATATATATGAAATTAAAAAATTATGATATATATGTCCCTTTAAAATACATATACATATATAATATGCTTTTATAAAATACAAAAATATATCTATATATATAAATATATTAAAATATATTATATATATATATTATATATATATTATATATATATTTATTTTAAACCCAAAAAATGTCCACACCCGCAATCTATATGTATATGTGTTTGTTTTATGTATAAAAGGTATACCATAACCACACACACACACGAAACCCACACCCCACACACACACACACAACACACACACAACCCACACACACACACACATAAAACACACACACACACACATATATTTTCATATATATTTTTTATATATATATATATATATATATATATATATTATATATATATATATATATATATATATATTTTTTTTATATTATAGAAAAGGGGAAGAGAGAGAGAGGAAGAGAGATGGGGGGGGGGGGGGGGGGTCGATCCACCTTTTCCCTGGAAAAAGAAGGGGGGGGGGGAGATGGGGAAGGTGCTATTGAAGGAGGGGGTTGTATTTGGGTCGTTATAAAATTTTTTTTCTTTCTTTTTCTTTTTTTTAAAATTTTCATTACTTAGTTAAACCCAAATCATGTTCTTTTTTTTTCGTTTTTTAAATTACCAAAGAAACTCATGTTTGTGTCTTAATTGAAACTTTTTAAACAATATCTTTTATTGTTAATAAAGTGGCATGAACGAAGGGTCTAGGGGGAAAAAAAATATAAAATTCAACGAAAATTATTACTAAACATATAGAAAAATTTATCAAAATTAAAAGAAAACGATTATTTTCCTTTTTTATTTTTAAAACGGGCCAAATTCTTTGTTATTCTTGAAAAAAAGTGGTAAGAAACAATAGGGTATTTTTACATAATGGTACGATGGTGTTTTGGGGGGGGGTGGGGGGGAAAGGGGGAAAGGGGAAAAGGGGAGGAAGGGGTGGAGGGGGGGATAGTAGTGGGGGGGGGTGGAGGTGGAGGGAGGGAGGAGTAGGTAGGGAGGGGGTGGAGGTGGAGGGGATGGGGGAGGAGAGAGGGGGGGGGTGGAGGGGGAGAGGGGGGGGGGTGGAGGGAGAGAGGGAGGGGTGATAAAAAGAGAAGAAGAGAGGGAGGGAACGAGGAGGACACGGAGAGGCGAGTCTCAGGACGGAAAGAGGGAAGGGAGAAAATGGAATAAAGAAGGGGGTACGGGGCAAAACCAAAAAGCAAAACAAGCAAGAAAGAAAAAGAAAAACAAAAAACAAACAAGAAAGGGAATATAATTTATTAAAAAAAAAATAATAAAAAAGAAAAATAACCAAAAAATGAAAAGAAAAGACGGGGAGAAAAGAGAACACCGGGAATTTATAATGGGACCCCTTTAAAAATGCCGAGTAGGGTTAAAAATTAACACAAGGGTACAGAGCCCGAAAAAAACTCCTCCTCCCCCAAACCCTTTACATAAAGTTTTGGGCTAAACGCAAACAGAACATTTAATAAAAAATATTAAGTAAATAAAAAAAAAAAAAAAAACAACAAGAAATTTTCCCCGCGCTAAAGGGGCCTTTTTAAAGATAGATAATTTTTCCCCAAATTTTTCCCCTTTTTTATTCAGTGATTATTTGCATACCATTATAACCAAAAATATTAATTACATTTTCCCATTTATAAAATCAAAGTTTCACGTTTTATGTTTTGGGATGTGGCTGAAAATAGATTTTTTAAAAAAAATTAAAAATGTACACTACACACACACACACACACCCACCCACACAAAAAACACCCACACCCACACCCCCCCCAACACACACCAAAACACACCCACACACCCCAACACATATATATATATATATATATTATATATATATATATATATAGTATTATATATATATATATATTTTATTATTATAACAAACCCCTTTTTTCCCCCCTCGACACACCCCACCCTCCCGGGCCCGCAAGGGGACCCCGGCCCCGGGTCCCCGTGCAAATTTGGGAACACCCCCCCGATCTCGTTTAGAGGGCCTTTTTTCCTAAATGGCCCTTTACATCCTTTGCTTCTTTCCGGTGCCTTTTTTTGGGATATCAGACCTGAAAATGATTAATAGATTCCCGCCTGAGGGGAAATAGGGGGCCCTTTGGGCCCCCCCAGAAATGGTGGGGTCGGGGGGGGGGGGGGGGGGGAAAAGGGTCGTTAATGGGGGAAGGGGGAAGGGGGGACACCACGTGCACGAAAACCCTATACATGCACCTGATTTCACATGCATGCCCCATATATACGCACGCGCTTTGGGATACATATACAACCCATACACCCCACCCACGCAACAAACACAAAAACACACACCACACCCCTAAAACATACACAAAAATTTTGCATACACCCCCCATACACCCTATATGGCCCTCACCAATTTACACACACACACACCCCACCCCACACACCAACACACACACACACACACACACCACAACACACACACACACACACCACACACACACAAAACCCCACCACCAAAAAACGCACACAAAAACACACACACCAAAAAAAAAAAAAAACACACTGAAAATCATTAAAAATCCCCATGCACCAAATATAGACACATAAAAAAAAAGAAAGAGAGAGAAAAAAAAAAATATAGAAAACTAAAAAATCAAAGGTTTAGTGGGAAAGGTTTTCCAAAAGTTTTTGCCCATCGGCTGACATTTTTTTTTGTGGGGTTTAAAACACTTATTGAATTTATGATAATTTTGCTTTTGGTTTAGTGTGCTTGCATTTAGGTGATAGCTAGTGTGAGTTGGGATAAGCCCCTGTTTTTTTTTTTATAAAAGGTCTCCCTTTAAATTTTCGTTTTCTTCACCCCCATTGCACATAAAAAGGGATTAGTTTTGATTAAAATTTAAAAACGTGTCCCCTTGGGGGGGGGCATACAGACGCAGAACCCAAACATAAGAAATTTAGCACAGGAACAAAAACCCCCTATACAAAAAACTTAAGGCCCCACACGCTTGGGAGACACCTTTCACCGTATACCCCACACAAACCCACAAACACATAAACAACACACACACACACACACACACGAAAACACACACACCACAATCTCCCCCCACCCCCCCACCCCCCTCACCACCCCCCACCCCCCCGAACACGCACACCAAAGACAAAAAACACCGACCCACACAAACACCACCTCTCCTCCCCACCCCCCCCCCCCCCAACACACACCACAAAAACAAACAAACAAAGGAATTCCTTTTAAAACCCCAAAAACCAAGTCTCGCCCTTTGATAAACACATATTGGCTTCAGTTTTAAAAGGTTTTTCCCACAAGTTTTTGGGAAAACCCTCTTATTTTCCTTTTTTATATAGTTATTTTCTTTTTTCTTTTTCTTCTTTTTTTTTTTTCCCCTTTCTAATATCTCTTTTTCTTTTCTCTCTCTCTTTTTATCTATATTTTTTATTTCTCTCTCTCTCTCTCTCTCTCTCTCCTCTCCCCTCTTTCTTTTCCCCTAATTTTTTTTTGTTCATTTTTCTTTTTATTTTTTTCTTCTTTTATTTGTTTTTTTATATTTTTTCTGATCATTTTTTTTTCTTTTTTCCCCTTTATCTCCCATTCTTCTTTTCCTTCTTCGTTTGTTTTTCCCCCCTTATCGATTTTTTCTTTTTTTTTTTTTTTTTCTTTCTTATTATATTCTTCTTCTTCTTCTCCTTTCTTTTTTCTTATTCTTTTTTTTCCTTCTTATCTGATATTTCCCTTTTCCCCTCCCTTTTCTCTTATCTTCTCTCTTCTTTTCTTCAGTTCCTTTCTTTCTTTTCTGATTTTTTTCTTTTTATCTTTATCTCTTTTTTATCTTTTTCTCTTTTCTTTTGGTTTCTTTGTTATCTGATTGTCTTTTTTTTTTTTTTTTCTCTTTTTTTCCTCTATTTTCTTTTTCTCTCTTCCCCCTTTTTTGTCTTTTTTTATTTATTTTTCTTCCTCTTCCTCTTCTTTTTTGCGCGCTTTTTTTTTTTTCTTCTTCTTCTTCTTCTTTTTTTCTTCCTTCTTCTTCTTCTTCTTTTTCTTCTTCTTCTTCTTCTTTTTCTTTTCCTCCTCCTCCTCCTCCTCCCCCCTCCCTATATGTTTTAAAACTTTCCCTTTCCCTTTTTTCCCTTTTTTATTTTCCCCTTTTTTTTTTTTTTTTCTTGTTCCCCCTTCTTTTCCTTCCCTCTTCTTTACGTCCTTTGTATTTGCTAATTTGCTTTTTTTTTTCTCCTTCTTCCCCCTTTTTTTTTTTTTTTTCTTTCTTACTCTTTACTAATTCATATTTTCTTCTTTTTTTTTTCTGTTTTGGGCTGCTTTTTGGGTTTTTTTCTTTTTTTATCGCTTCGTCCTTTTTTCAAACCTTTTCCCTCTCTCTCCCCTTTTTTTTTTTTTCTTCCTTTAATTTTTTAAATCGTTTTCGTTATTCTCATTCTTTTTATCTATTTTTTCTTCGTTTCTAACTTTTTTTTTTTTTTCCCTTTTTCACAAATGTTTTTTTCTTTTTATTTTTTTCTTTTTTTTTTCCCTTTTTTTTCTTTTAAAAAAATTCTTTTTTTTTTGCATTTCTTTTCCCCCCTTCCCTTTTTTTTCTCTCCCCTCTTATTTCTTCCCTACCCTATTTATCATCCCCTACGTTTTTCCCCTCCTCCTTCTTCTTTCCCTTAATTTCCCTTTTTCTCCTTCTCCTTCTTCGTCTTTTTTTTTTTTCTTCTGTTTCTTATTTTTTTCCCCCTTCCCTTTTCCGGCTTTTTTCTCTTTCTATGCCTCCCCTTTTTTTTTTCTTTCATTTTTC
>NC_051392.1:2859695-2862195 GCF_015228065.2 Penaeus monodon | reverse complement strand
TACACGCACACACACACACACACACACAAACACACACACACACACACACACACTAAAAACATACTCATACGTTACTTCTTTACATTCAGATTCTCCTTCCTTCCCTCTCTCTCCCTCTTTCTCCCTCCCTCTCGTTCACTCTCCCTTCCCCACCCTTTCCCTCCCTCCCTCCTTCTCTCCCTCCCTCCTTACATCCCACTTTCCCCCCTTTCCCTCTTTCCCTCCTTCCCTCCCTCCCTCCTTCCCTCCCTCCCTCCTTCCCTCCCACTTTCCCTCCCTCCCTCCCTCTCTTTCTTTTCTCTTCTCTTTTCACTTCACACCAAGCTCGACACGTCCCCCAAATAGTTTTCGTTCTTCCCTTTCCTTATGTTGACAAAGGAAAAAAAATATATGTTGATTCCAGGTCAAACTGAACGAAGAAATGGTGTTTGTGCAGACGAGGACTCCTGACACCACAACCTCTCGCGAGACCCCAGGTGAGGCAACAGTGATGGAAGAGAGAATGAGGGAAAGGGAGAAAGGGGATAAAGGAATAGGAACAGAACGAGGACTGGGAGGGGAGATACAGAATGAGAGAGGGAGGGAAAGAGGTAGAGGTAGAAAGAGAGAGAGAGAAAGAAAGAGAAAGAGAAAGAATGAAAGAAAGAAAGAAAAAAGAAAGAGAGAGAGAAAAAGAAAGAAAGAGAGAGAGAGAGAGAGAAAAGGGAGAAAGAGCGCGAGTGTGTGTGTGTGTGGAGAGAGAGAGAGAGGGAGAGAGAGAGAGAGGATGAGAGACGAGAGGAGAGAGACGAGGGAAGAGAGACGGAGAGAGAGAGGAGAGAGGAGACGAGAGAGAGGAGAGAGAGGAGAGGAGAGAGGAGAGAGAGGAGAGACGGAAGAGAGAGAGAGAGAGAGGAGAGGGAGAGAGAGAGAGAGAGAGAGAGAGAGAGAGAGAGAGAGAGAGACATACAGACAGACAGATAGAGACAGAGAGAGAGAGAGAGAGAGAGAGAGGGGGGGGGGAGATAAAGAAAACGAAGCAGAAGTCATATGGACATGCAGATACTTATTCATAAACGTGATTATCTACCTGTACTTCACTGTACACGCAGATATTCTTCGGTTCCTCCGTTCCTCCATTCGTCCATGTATTCCCAAAGGAGGAAGAGTTGGCAAGAATAACATTCGAGAACATTAGTGGTTAGGCGTAAAAAGGGGTTCAGTTAATTAAGGTCGACAGGAGAAGAATGGAAAAGCAATGTTAACGGGTGTTTGTCTTTTCTAAAAGCAGGCTCTGGAAGATGGATTCGTTAGAGAGAGCTGTTCAGTTTGAGCTAAAATGGAACTGCGAAATATAGGATGAAGATAATAATGGAAAAATAAGTCATAGATGAAAATGGTTTGATGCTGGGTGATTCCGGTAAAAAAAAAAAAAAAATCAAGGAAGAAATGCTTTTGTTTGGTAGGGCAACCCTTTTCAATAAACAATATTTGGATTTGATATATGATTTGACTTTGAATCAAATAGCAACAATCTATAATCTTAAAAAAGAAGAAGAAAAAGGGGAGGGAGATGTAAAATTTAATAAACGTGCTTTGGCAGCATTACTCTACATTTTTTTTCTAATTATTATCGTCTTCTCACTGTCTACAGTATCCATAAGGAAGAATATCGACAGCAGCGACGCAGCAGGAGGAAGCGGCAGCGAAGGAGGAGGAACAGACGGAGGAGGAAGAGGAGGGAGAGGAGGAGGAGGAGGAGGAGGAGGAGGAGGAGGAGTAAGCAGCGGGGAGGCGGGGGTAATGGGAGGAGGGAATGTGGTGATTCTCGGAGGCGGCGTCGTAGGAGGTGGAGTCATGGGAGTCAACACTCCCGAAGTGGTAGTAGGCGCAGGGGCAGGAGGAGGAGGAGGAGGAGGAGGAGCCCTAGGAGGACCAGGCGTAGGAGGACTAGGAGGACCAGGCGTAGGAGGACTAGGAGGCCCAGGAGTCCTTGGAGGAATAGGAGGCCTGATTGGGGGCGTGCCGTGCAGCATAGAAGGAGGTTCCTTTGGCTCCTGCAATGGCGACGTCCTGACCGCCAACTCCAGGGACTCGCTGCTGGGACACCGCGCGAAGCAGGTGAGGGAGGAGGTGAAAGAAGTGTGTGTATATATATACATATGTGTGTATGTGTGCGTGTGCGTGTGTGTGCGTGTGCGTGTGCGTGTGCGTGTGCGTGTGCGTGTGTGCGTGTGCGTGTGCGTGTGCGTGTGCGTGTGCGTGTGCGTGTGCGTGTGCGTGTATGTTTGTGTGTGTATGCGTACTCGCAGTTATAAAAGTGTATGTCCATTATCACACTCTCATTCCATTATACAGGGGGATATGATGGAGTCATTCCGGGGAGAGGACACGACCCTCCCTATTCTCGGTATTCAGAAGCTCAGTGAAAACCCCGGTCGACACGTGGTCTTAGAAGGTTAGTTGTTCACCTGCACTTATGAATTGCTGTTTAATTTTCGTGCGAATATTTGCTGATAAA
>NC_051392.1:2836768-2842095 GCF_015228065.2 Penaeus monodon | reverse complement strand
CTCTCTCTCTCTCTCTCTCTCTCTTTCCCTTTTCTTCTTTTACAAAAGCAGAGGAAAGGATGAGAAAGTAAAGAATAATCCTCCAATTTTCTAGACATCTTTAAAGGATTAGAAAGCATTGCGCCACATGCACGATCCTTGCGTAAATATTGTGATTAAGAGGATTCGGGAAGAATGTCAAAATGGCGGCCATCTTGGGACCGATTTCCCGCCAAAAAATTTGTGGAGAAAATGAAAAAAGCGGGAAAATTTTGAAGAGAGAGAGAGAGAGAGAGAAAAAAAAATTAAAGAGTAGAGGAAGGAGATGAGGAAGAAGGAGAAGGAGGAGGAGGAGATGAAGAAGGGGAAAGAGAATGAGATGAAGAAAAAAAGGGAGGCATAGAAAGAGAAGAAGACGGAGAAGAAGGAGGAAAAAATAAGAAACAGAAGAAGAAAAAAAAGACGAAGAAGGAGAAGGAGAAGAAGAAATTAATGGAAGAAGAAGGAGGAGGAGGAAACGTAGAGGATGATAAATAGGAGTAGAAGAAATAAGAGAGAGAAAAAAAGGGAAGGAGGGAAAGAAATGCAGAAAAAAAAGAATTATGTAAAAGCAGAAAGGAAAAAAAAGAGAAAATAAAAAAGAAGAAACATGTGATGAAGAAAAGGAAAGAAAAAAAAAGTTAGAAACGAAGAAGAAATAGATAAAAAGAATGAGAATAGCGAAAAAAATCAACGAATTAAGGAAGAACAAGCAATAGGGAGAGAGACGGAGGTTGAGAAAGACGAAGCAGATATAAAAGAAAACAACAAAAAGCAGACAAACAGAAAACAAAAAGAAGATAAATATGAATTAGTAAGAGATAAGAAAGAAAGAAAAAAAAAACAGGAAGAAGGAGAATAAAAAGCAAATTAGCAAATACGAAGGGAAGTAAAGAAGACGAAGGAAAAGAAGAAGAAGAAGAAGAAGAAATAAAAAAAGCGCGCAAAAAAGAAGAGGAAGAGGAAGAAAAATAAATAAGAAAGACGAAAAGGAGGCAGATGAGAATAAGAATATAGAGGAGAAAGAGAGAAAAAAAAAAAGACAATCAGATAACAAAGAAACCAAAAGAAAAGACGAAGAAGATAAGCAAGAGATAAAGATAGAAAGAAAGAAATCAGATAAGAAAGAAAGGAACTGAAGAATAAGAAGAGAGAAGATAAGAGAGAAGAGGGAAAAGGAAATGATCAGATAAGAAGGAAAAACAAAGATAAGAAGAAGTAGGAGAAGAAGAAGAAGAATATAGATAAGAAAGAAAAAAAGAAAAAAAAAGAAATAATCGATAAGAGGGAAAAACAAACAGAAGAAGGAAAAGAAGAATAGAGATAAGAGAGAAAAAAGAAAAAATAAATGATTAGAGAGAGAGAAAAGAGAAAGAGATATTAGAGAGAGAGAAAAAAAAAGAAGAAAAAGAAAAAGAAATAACTATATAAGAAGGAAAATAAGAGGGATTTACCAACTTGTAGGAACCTATTGAACTGAAGCCAAATATGTCAGATTCATCTTGAAGGCGAGACTCTGGTATTTCGGTTTTAAAGGAATTCCGTGTTTGTTTGTCTTTGTGTGTGCGTGTTCCGGGGGGGGGTGAGGGGTGAGCCGTGGAGAGGAAAGTGTGTGTGTGTGTGTGTGTGTGTGTGTCTGTGTGTTTGTTTGTCTTTGTGTGTGCGTGTTCGGGGGGTGGGGGGTGAGTGAGGGGGGTGGGGGGCGTGGGGGAGGAGATTGTGTGTGTGTGTGTGTTCGTGTGTGTGTGTGTGTGTGTGTCTGTTTATGTGTGTGTGTGTGTGTGTGTATACGTGTGTACGTGTGTCTCCCTAAGCGTGTGTGTCCTTAAGTCTGTTTGTATTTGGTTTGTCCTGTGTCTGAATCTTATGCTTGTATATGCGTCTGTATGCCCGCACGGACACGTATTTCTACATCTATATCAATAACCTCATATACCTTTATGTGCATATGTGTGTGAAGACACGCAAATTAAAGAGACCTGTTATATAAAAAAAAACAAAAAAAGAGGCTTATCTCCAACTCACACTAGCTATCACCTCAATGCAAGCACACTAAACCACAAGCACATTATCATAAATTCAATAAGATGATATAACCCCACTAAAAAAATGTCAGCCGATGAGCGAAACTTTCTGGAACATTTCCCACAAAACCTTTGATATTTTAGCTTTTCATTTTTTTTCTCTTTCTTTCATTTTTATGTGTCTATAGTTGTGCATGTGTATTTTTATATGATTTTCAGTGTGTATGTTTGTTTTGTGTGTGTGTGTGTGTGTGTGTGTGTGTGTGTGTGTGTGTGTGTGTGTGTGTGTGTGTGTGTGTGTGTGTGTGTCTTGTTGTGTGTGTGTGTGTGCTAAATTGTGTGTATTGTCATATATGTGTGTGTGTGTATATTTTGTGTTATGTGTGTGTGTGTGTGTGTTTGTGTTTGTATGCGTGTGTGTGTGTATGTGCTTGTATATGTATGCAAGCGCGTGCGTATATATGTGTGCATGCATGTGTATCTATGTGCATGTATATGTGTGCGTGCACGTGCGTGTACCCCCTTCCCCCCTTCCCCCATTAACGACCCTTTTCGCCCCCCCCCCCGGAGATCATCACGCCTATTCGCTGCCGGAAACTTGGTTAGTGAATACGCCTCAAGGCGGAGGTCAAATTAAGTAAGTCACTTCAGGCGGAGGGTATGTCGAGAAAAAGCGGGAAAAAAGAGATTAGTAAATGCAGTTAGTGAATAAGGCACTAACGATGATCGAGGTGTTGTCTGTGACGAGGTGAGGCGGCTTGCGGCGGTGGGGTGGGTGTTGGGTGTCGAGGAGGGAGGTGTGTGTATTTATGTAGTACATATTAATATTTTTACAAATATATCAGCCATATATAATAAAATGAACTTGATATTTGATGTATAAATAGACATGTATATCTAATATGTTTGGTTCATAATGGTATGCAAATAATCACTGAATATGAAATAGGGAAATTCTGAATAATTATCTATATAAAAGCATAGTCGTAATATTATATTTATTTTTTTTTTTTATATATTAATATTATATTGATGTTGTGTTTTGGTTTAGACGTAATTAGTGTGAGGTTTGTGAGTTTGGTGTTTTATGGATTGTAGGGTGTCATTTAATATTTTAAAACTATATCTGCAATTTACATAAGGGTTCATTTATAATAATACTGTATCAAAATTCTCCGTTCATCTATCTAGGCATAGCTTTCTGGATTTGTTCTCTATTTATTTATTTTTTTAAAAATCTATATTTCTTATTGTGTTGTTTTGTTTTTTTTTTTCTTTCATGCATTGTTGCTTTGGTTTTAGCCGTACCGCTTTTAATTCCATTTTTAATTACCTTCTCCTTTTCGTCTCCGCCTCCCCTGTCCTCCATCGTTCTCCCTCTTTCTTTCTTTTTTATACATTTTACCTCTAATCTCCCTCTCTGTTTTTTGTTCTTCTTCTTTCTTTCTCTGTTCCTCCACTCCTCCTCCCTCCACCCCCTCCCTACCTCTCCTCCCTCCCTCCACCTCCACCCCCTCCCTACCTACTCCTCCCTCCCTCCACCCCCTTCCCTCTCTCCTCCCTCCTCCTCCCTCCACTCCCACCCTCTAACACCATCGTACCATTATGTGAAATAGCATATTCGATCTTACACACTTTTTTTCAAGAATAACAACAGAAGTGACGTGTTAAATATAAAGAGATATAATCGATTTCATTAATTTCGATGATTTTTCTATATGTTTAGATAATAATTTTTCGTTAGAATATTATTATTCTTTTTGTCACCATTGAGCCTTCAGTCTCATGACACATTATTAACAATAAAAGATATTGTTTATAAGTTTCAATTAAGACACAAACATGAGTATTCATTGTCATTTAATAACGATAAAAAAGAAGACAGTGATTGGGTGAACTAAGTAATGAATATTTTAAAAAGAAAGAAAGAAAGAAAAAATTCTATAACGACCTAAATACAACCATCCTTCAATAGCACCTTCCCCTATCTCCCCCCCCCCCCTCTCTCTTCCAGGAACAGGTAAATCGACCCCCCCCCCCCCACATCTCTCTCTCTCTCTCTCTCTCTCTCTCTCTCTATATATATATATATATATATATATATATATATATATATATATATATATATATATATATATAATATATATATATATATACATATATATAATGAATATATATATGATGTGATGTGATAGTTAGATAATAGGTAGATGAGGTTAGGTAGTGATGATGTTTGTGTGTGTGTGTGTTGTGTGTGGTGTGTATGGTTACCATATAATACACAACACACATACATAAGATGCGTGTGTGTACATTGTGTTATACATATAAATATATATTATATATATATTATATATATATATATATATATAATATATATATATATATATGTATATTAGAGCATACTAAACTATAAAGGGATTATTCGAGGGTTGATACGACGCCACATTATTCTTAGAATCTAGTCCTACATTAAGCAGCCCAAATAATGTTAAGTAATAAATAGAGAATATTATAAATAAGCATGTAAAGGATATATATCATAAATACAAATAAACTACAATATATCACTTACAGTAGAATATATTAGGAATTATAATATATAATATATATATTTTAATATTATAATATATATATATATATCATATTATATAAAATATATAAAATATATATATATATATATATATACATATATATATATAGACAAACATATAATAATTGTATAACATAATAAAAAGCAATAATGATACTCTAACACCACACCCTGAAAAAAATAAATAAATAAAACAAAAAGGGAATATAATATTGCATGTAACATCCTCTCACTTCCCTCGCCCCACCGAGCCTTGCAAGAGCCTCAGTCCTTTACTTCAAGGATTTGCAATCGACGTCTCTCTCGGCAGCCTCTCTCCTCTCACTAATTCCTAGCTCCTCTTCCCTCTCCTCTCTTTCCCTCTGCCATCTGCTCTTTTCCTTTGCTCTTATCTCATTTTTTCTCTCTCTCTCTTCTTCCTTTATTTCGTCTCTTCATATCACCTCGGTCATTTTGTTGTTGTTGTTGTTTTATTTTCCTTTTCTCTTCCTGTTTTTCATCTTTTCTTTTTCTTATGCCTTGTCTTCCCCATTCTCATCCTCCTTATCCTCTTCTCGTCCTCCTCACCTACTCTATCGTTCTATTTCTTCTCCCTCGTCTATCATCTCTCCCTCCCTTTTTCTTCTCCCTCTCCTCTCTTCTCCCATTTCTCTCCCGTCTATCATCTCTCCCTCCTCTTTTGTCTTCTCCCC
>NC_051392.1:2824970-2827470 GCF_015228065.2 Penaeus monodon | reverse complement strand
TATTAACATATATATATATATTAAAATTTTAAATTTTTATTTTATAATAAAATAATATATATTATATATGTGTGTGGGGGTGTGTGTGTGGTGGTGTGTTTTGTGTGGGGTGTGTGTGTTTTGTGTGTGGTTTGTGTGTGGGGTGTGTGTGTGTGTGTGTGTGTGTGTGTGTGCGTGTGTGTGGTGTGTGCGTGTAATGTGTGTGTGCTGTGGGTGTTGTGGGTGGGTATATATATAATATATATATATATAATTTAAAATATATATATAAAAATATATATTTATGGAATTTTAAAATATAGATAAAAATATATAATAAAATATATTATATATAATATATAAAATATATATATATTAATTTTATTTTTATTTGAAATTATGTTATATTTTATGTACATATATGTGTATGTATGTATGTATGTATATATTAATTATTTAGATTGATGTAGTGTACCAGGATGATTTCAAAAGGCATTCTTATTCTGAGGAAACATATAGGAAAATAATAGAAGAAGTAATTACTTTTATCTCCTCAGATGTTACATAACATGTTTCCTTTTATCCATACAAACTATTACATAGTGTAAATGAGCCCGTATAAAAAACCACACACACACAATGCCCCCACCCAATCACACACAACGCCCCACCACACACACACCCACAAACACACACACACACACACAAAACACACACACACACACACACACCACACACACACACAAACCACAAAAAACACCCCACACCCCCAAAACACGCACCACACACCCCACACACACACACAAAAACACACACACACCCCACACGCGCCCACACACACACACACACACATATATGTATACATAATATCTTTTCCCAAAACACAAAAAAACACCAACAAAACACACACACACACACACACCCCACACACACCCCCCACACATATATAATCACCATCTAAAACCAAACCCCACACACACACACACACACACCACAAAACACAAACCCCACACACAAACACCCACACAAAACACACACACACACAACAATAAAATATATATTTTAATATATAAATATAATATATTTTAATATATATTATATATATATATATATATAATATATTTTAGATATATATTTTGTGTGTTTTTGTATGTGGTTTTGGGGTGTGTGTTGTGGTGTTTTGTGTGTGTGTGTGTGTGTGTGGTGGTGTGTAGTATAGATTTTATATATTAATATATATATATATATGATATAAAATAATTTTTATATATTAATTTTATATAAAAAAAATATATAATTTTATATATATATATATATTATTAATTTTTATTATATATATATATATAATTAATTATATAATAATATATATTCTGTGGTGGGGATTGTGTGTGGATGTATGTATATGTGTATTCATGTGAGTATGTATGCCTCTCTGTATACATACACACACATATGTGTTTTTTGAGGTGTGGGTTGTGTTTGTGGGTGTGTGGGGTGTGTTTTGTGTCCCGTTTTTCCTTTCCCTTTTGATTTTTTTTGTGTGTTGGGCCCCTTATGTATGGGGACCCCACGATTAATCGATATTGCATTTGAATATTTAACGGTCCACGGGCCAAATTATATGGGAAAACCACTCAATTTAGTGTTGGGGTTTTTATGTAGATAGGGTTTTTACTCTTTGGGGTTTTTAAACGGCCTATGTTTGGGTGGCACTGTTAAAACTTTAAAATTCTGGGAAAATGTCTCGTTTTTTCAAAAGTTTTAACGAAATAGATACGTATTTTCTCCGTGTTTTATAATATATTATATATATATATATATATATAATTAAATTTTATATATATATATATATTATATATATATTATATAAAATTTTTATATATTATATATATGTATATATAATAATATATATAATATATAATATATAATTATATTATATATATAGAAAAATATAAAATATATATAAAATATATATTTTATTTTATTAGTTAATGCCCCTTTTTTAACATTGCCCGTAAAGATTTTAGACAGTTTAGAGCCCCCAATTTAAAACATTAAGGTTTTTTTAGAAACTGATTTATAAACAGATATATGATACACCCTTTCACACCACACACCACACACCCCACACATATCACATAAAAGAAAAAATATTTAATTTTATATATATTAAATTTTATATTTGATATATTAAATGAAAATATATATAGTATATAATAAAATATTATGGAAAAGTAAATATTAAAATATATAATAGATTTTATTTTAGTTATAATATATATAAAATATTATAATATTTTATAAATATTTTAAAAATATATATTTTATATGTAAAATTTTATATTATTATATATATAATATATTTAAAATATATAAAATCCCCCAACATATATATATATTAAAATTTTTATTATATAAAAAATATTATATATTTTATATTTAACCCCTAATAAAAGACGATAGATGATAACTACATAACACAAGATAGATAAAAAGCCCAAAACAAGTTAAAAACATTTGC
>NC_051392.1:2797322-2804870 GCF_015228065.2 Penaeus monodon | reverse complement strand
TTTCTTTAACGTTTTCAAAAAGCCTTTTTTAAAAAAAAACAGATTTCACTACAGATCCAAAAATCTAAAAAAAAGGACAGTCCTACCCCGCCAAAACTTTAAGCAAACATATCCTTCATGTTTAGAATCCCACAATCATATAAAATCCTTAGAAGGAATTATTTTTGAAAGTCAAAAACCTGGCTAAAAAAAGCGGAAAGACCTTACAAAACCTTCTTTAAACGTTAGACCTCACTCAATCTTATTTGGATTGTTCACAGTGTAACCCTCGTAACGTAATGTCAAAGTTGCTTAAAAAAAAAACAAAAAACCCAGATTTCATTGCGAGGGTGATTGTAAATGAAAAACCCTTTTTTTTCTACAAAAAGAAATTTCCCAAACTACAAAACCTTTTGCTGTAAAAATGGGTCATAAAGTTTAAGTAAATAAATAGATGACTGGGTGTTTTTTAAAACGTGTATCAGTACTGTTTTCCGGGCCGTAGCCCCGAACCTGGTCATGGAGGTTCCCGCTGCCCTCCATAAAACTTTGTATATTTCTCGGACCAAAAATAAACTGAAGGAAAAAGATCTTGCTTCTCCCTTCATCTCGAACCTAAAAATGACTAAATGGCTTAACGACCAATTAATCGTTTGGGGTTTAAAATAAAAAAAAAATGGAGATAACGCACGAGTGTAAAAACCTGCCATCATACTTTTAAATTTTAAATTAACAAAAAAATAAAAGAATTAGCTAAAAGGGATTAGTAAAAAATAAATCCACAGACAAAGCAGATCATATTATGTTTACCATTATTGAACTATGTTTAGTTCTACAATAAAAGGAACTAAATCACTCGCTTACTGCATTGCCTTAGAGGTACAAAAACCCAAGTGTAGAGTACACAGTAAAAAAAAAAATTAAAAATAAGTATAAACTAACTTTCCACTCCGCCGCGAACCAGAAGGAGATACCCTTTCCCCTTTTAGAAAAGTTACATTTCAAGGGAAATTTGGGAGTGTTTGGGGTTGTTTGATTTTACTTATTGGATCAAACGATAAGAGCAAATGATAGCTATGAATGTGTGCGTGAATGTGTTTTTTATGTTTGCTTGTTTGTGTTGGGAAGAGGAGACTGGGGGTGTGTATGTTGTGGTGTGTGTGGTGTGTGTGTGGGGTGTGTGGGGTGTGTGTGTGTGTGTGTGTGTGTGTGTTTTGTGGTGTGGGGTGTGTGTGTGTGTGTGTGTGTGTGCAGATATCTATCTATCTCTCTTTCTCTGTCTCTGTCTCTCTCCTTCTCTCTCTCTCTCTCCTCTCCCCCTCTCTCTCTCTCTCTCTCTCCCTCCCTCTCTCTCTCTCTCTCTCTATATAAAATATATATATATATTATATAATATATATATATATATGTGTGTGTGTGTGTGTGTGTGTGTGTGTGTGTGTGTGTGCGTGTGTGTGTGTGTGTGTGTGTGTTTTTGATGGTGTGTGTGTGTGTGTGTGTGTGTGTGTGCGTGTGGGGGTGTGTGTGTTTGTGTGTGTGTGGTGCGCGCGTGTGCGTGTGCGTGCTTGCGCTTTTCGAAATGCACTTGTAACCCTGTAAATCTAAACAAAACCACAAAGTGCACTCCGCTATTCCCACATTTCATGTTTAAATTTTCCATGTAGTCAGAAAATGTACGAGAATGATCACAAAAAAAGGGGAATAGGAAAAAACAAGAGGGTTCGAAAGGAATGCAATGCTTCCTTCTGCAACTTCCAAAATTTTTTAACACGGGAAAAAAAGCTGAAAACCGTTTTGTTGATTTGCAATCAGCTCCACTCCCCCTTCTTTCGTTTCATAATCTGCTGCGGGTTTTGATTTTTTATATAAAAACCAAGTGTCTATTTACAAAAAAAATTTCGGAAAAAAAAGGGGTGAATGTAGTCTAAAGATCGAGAAAAATAAAAAGATTGATGATGCACAAAAAAAATAAAAAGCTTATAACTACTGTTTTGACATTATAATTGAGGGCGAATGATATATATATATATATTATAAAATATATTATTATATATAAAATATATTTTATATATATTATATATTATATATGTATAATTATTATATTGTTCATCATTAGACATAATATTCTCACGGATTTTAATTTATCAAGAGAAATCAAAAACAAGGATGGATTTTAGAATATCGAAAGACCAGGAAACGATTTTTTTTTCTGAAACAGTAAGCCATAAAAAGATTTTTTTTCTTTTTTTTTAAGGGATACTCCAATATATACCATATAATGCTCTCCACATTTTTTTTTGTTAATGAATAAAATGGGTAGTGGGGTCCCTTGGTGATAAATCATATCAAATATAAAGTTTCATATATCTTAACCTTACAACTTTAATTCGTGTACTTAGAATTATTGATGTACCAGCATAGTCCTCAGTCCAATATCACAAATTGTACCGAAACTCAGCCACAATATGTGTGTAAAAAAAAAGAAAAAAAAAATATATATATAATGAAAAAAAACTATATCTATGTTCAAAAGTACCCAAACATAGTGTTCGTGCTATTAAAACCTTATTGGCACCTTCAGCACGCGATAATTGCCTCTTGAGAACGCGATTTCGGTGCCATCGAATTGGTTTGCATTATTGAATGATAAACGAATGTGTGGGTGAGCGCGGCACGCGCGTGTTTGGTTAATATATATTATATATATATATTATATATATAATATATAATATAAAATATATAATATAATATATATTATATATATGAATGTACACATATTAATTGATGTTAAAATATTATATATATATATATATATATAATATTATATATATATATAATATATATATATAATTATATATATAAAACATATATGTGTGTGTGTGGGTTTTGTGGTTTTTGTGTGTGGTTGTGGGGTGTGTGTGTGTGGTGTAGAGATATATTTTATATATCAGAGAGAGAGTAATATAACAAACCACATATATATTTAATATCACTAAACATTTCCCGGTATGTGTGCGTGTTGCTTAGATTATATTTATGCAGGCGATGTTTTTCCCTAACGGTTGCTCTCCATCACAAAAATCTGAAAGTTTGAGCTTCCTAACCCTTTCCCAAAGCACTAGTATGTTAGAACGATACATTGAAATGAAAAGAAAGTTACTGTAGTGTTTGTATCTGTGTATGGGGTACTATAAACACAACAAAAACCACACCACACACACCAACAACACAAAACCCCACACACACACCACACACACACACCCCACAACACAACACCCCACATATATTATATATAAATATATATATATATATATATATAATATATATATATATATATATATATATATATATACATATTAATAAAACATATACACATCATACATACTACATACATACATATATGTATATATTATATATATATATATTATTATTATATTATATATATTTTATATATTATTATATATAAAATTTTATATATACACCCCACATACTTCATACACATACGCTATAATATGTGTATGTGTGAACGTGATAAACGCCATAATATCGGCAATATTTATGTTAATTTGGTTTTCTATGACGATAGGTATGGAAATAAATCTACTATAATAAAAAAATCAGAGTAAACATTTTCTATCCTTGTGTGTATTGCTTTTGAGATCGAAGTATACTGTAGGAATCGCTTATGTGTCTCAGCATTCAAATTTGTTGAAAAATTGTTTGAAAACATTTTTGTACAGGAATTTATGAGGTTCTATACTTGCAATCATGGAACCGTGTTTTTCTTTTCATCAGCGAGAATGTGATGTAATGTATACGCTGTGCTTCTTCGCTCCCTCTTCCCTCTTCTCTCTCCTCTCTCTTTTCTCTCTCATCTCTTTTCTCCCCTTCTCTTCTCCTTTTCTTCTCTCCTCTTCTCTTTCCCTCCTCTACTCTCCCACCCCCAACTCTCTCTCTCTTCTCTCTCTTTCTTCTCTTCTCTCTTCTCCTTTTCTCTCTCTCTCTCTCTCTTCTCTCTCTCTCTCTTTTGCTCCTCTTCTCTCCCACCCTCAAAACTCCTCCTCTCTATATTAATATACATATATATATACATCAAATTTATTTATTATATCTTATATATATTATTTAAATATATATATATTATATACACATATGTGTGTATGGTGTGTGTGGTGTGTGTGTGTGTGGGTGGGGTGTAGGAGTGTGGTCCAATATTTGTAAAGTAAAGTTATGTATGTATATATTATCTACTATATATAATATTTTATTTCTATGATAATATAATTTAAAATATATATATAATATTTTATATATATACACACACACACACACACACACACACACACACACACACACCCCATATATATATATATATATATATATATATATATATATATATCTATATATATCATATTATATTATATCACTCTCTCTCTTTCTCTTCTCTTTTTCTTCTTCTTCATCCTTCTCTTCTACGTCTCTCTTCAAATCTTCTTCTCACTCTCTCTCTCTCTCTTTCTCTCGCTCCTTCTCCCTACCTCCATCCATTCCTCCTTCTCTCTCTCTCTCTCTCTCCTCCTCTCTCCTCCCTCTTCTCTCTCTCTCCTCTCTCTCTCTCTCTTCATTTCGCTCCTCTACTCTCCCACCCTCCAACTCTCTCTCTCTCTATATATAATATATACATATATATATATACATAATATATATATATATATATATTATATATATATATATATATATATATATATATATATTATATATATATATATATTATCACATTGTGTGTACTGTGTGTGTTTGTGTGTTGTGTGTGTATGTGTTGGTGTGTGCAAATATATGTTACTGTATGATTGTATAGCTATATAATATTCTAAACTATCATATACTCCTATATAAATGAATAATTATCATTATAATATACATAACTACTATGTATATATATATTATATATATATATATATTATATATATATATATATTATATATATATATAATTATATATACACCCCTACCACACACACATTCAACACACTCCATATCACACACACTATTATATATATATATATATATATATATATATATATATATATATATATATATACCGTGTGGACCACGGGTAGAATAATCCAACGTACCTTTGCGTTTTGTAAGAGGGACTAACCCAAAGGTTCGCATATATAGCTTGCCGTAAAACCTCAAAGTCCATACTATATATAATCAGAATGCAAGACAAGTCTACCCGCAGGCGACGCGTCGGATGAGTATCGCACAATGGGAACGGCTACTGTATCCCAAGAGGCGGATACGTAAAGAACAACTGGGAGAAGAGATCTTAGGTTACCATGGCTCTGGCGCTGCATGGCCTCGTTGCCTTTGGCGAGAAGTGAGTTCGACATTTTACGCTGTGCCGGGTCCACGTCCGATGCGTAGGCCCCTGAAAGAACTCCCCGAGCGCGAGCTGCGCCTCTTCGGCAAATTCGGACAGCACTCGAGCCAAAGACTCCCCGATGCTCCCTGCGCCAAGTCCTCGAGAAAAGTGGCAGACGGCGCCTTTAGAGCGACAGGCATCTTCTTCTCCGGCGAGCGACGCCCCATGCCTCCCCGGCTCTGTGCAGGATCTCATGCCAAAGTGCCCTCTACTGCATCAAGCTCCGTATCCGAAGGACTGTGCGTGCCGCGACCGCGTCTGCGCATTCATCAGTATTGGCCTTTCTGTTTCATAGTTCGATATTTGACGTGGCTTGATGCATTATGTATACGCGATTTTTTTCCAAGGACCGTTTGAATGGAAAAAAGCCATGTAGAATATAAAGAATATATTATATATATATATATATATAAAACAACACACATACATACACATCACACAACACACATATATATATATATAAATATATATATATATATATATATTATATATATAATATATATCTATATATATATATATATATATATATATATATATATATATAAATAAACTGTCGCTCTCCTCTCTACCTCTTTCTTTCCATCTATTTATCTATCTCTATTTCTCTATATCTCACGTTCGCAAGCTAGTTCACTCTCTCGCTCTTCTCTCACCTTTTCTTCTTTCTCAGGATGTTCTCAGCTTTTGTGTAATGGACTCCCGTTTTATGTCTTTTGTAATTCATTGTTTACATTTTTTAACGTGTTAAACAGTGTTAATTTTTACATTGTTACATAACACTCGGAATGTTTTTAAATAAAAGGAACATGAATATATATAAATATATATATATATATATATATATATATATATATATATATATATATATATATATATTATATCTCTCTATCTGTATAGTATAAACATATATACATATACACATACGCACGAGAGACCGTAGATATTAATCCATCCTTTTGAGAAAACAAAGCCTATCATATGGTATCATTGAAGGTGCACACAATACTCGTAAATTTTCTGTCTCACTGTACAGTGAGTATTAAAATACGATACATTCACAGGTACTATAAACTATGCCTCCACAGCATAAAGCGAGCTTCTTTAGTTGCTGTAAAAATGGCAAGCTGAGTTAATTACCCTATTTCCTGATAGGTTTCCCAGTCGTGTGTTCTTGCAAAATGGGAAAAAGAATAAGGGGAACAGGAAATGGTGTAACCTGTCAGTAGACCAGTCCTCTCTTACACGTTAACATATTTTTATATTGTTGTATAATGGGTGTGAATGAACGTCGTGGGATATCAGTAATAAGAAAGGGAACAGAATGGGTAGGTATATGCGTAGTAGTAGTTGTGGTAGTAGTAATAATAGTTGCAGAAGTCGTAATAATAGTAGTAGCGGTGGTAGTAGTAGTTCTTGCTGTAATGGTAAAAGTAGTAGTAACCATAGCAGTAGTGGTAACAGTAGTTGTAGTACTGACAATGGTGGTAGTCGTAGTAGTAGCAGCAGCAGTAGTGGTTGTAATCGTATTATCATTATTACTAGTAGTAGCATCATCATTATCTAAATTAGCTTTATCATTCTATTTTCGTTGCTGTCGTTGTCATTATCATTATCAACAACAACAATTATAATAATAACACCTCCATTAATATCATCCTCTTCATTATTCATATATACATAACACAAAAGCCGTGAATCCTCTTACCAAAACGAAAGCCTCGGGATTATCATAGCCAACGTGCAGGGTAGCTGTTCGGAATGAGAAATGAATGTGCAAAAAAAGGGAATGTAAAGAATTTCTAACACAAAGCCTGCCATTATCCCGAAGGTCGACAGAGGAAAGACCATTTCGAGAAAACTATATAAGCACATTAGCCTTTTTTTCTCTTAATAAGTACTAAATTAAATAGCTTTGAAATAGGTATTTAGTAGCTACGGATGGTAGTTAAACGGATGAAGAGTTCTAAATGCATTGTTTCTTTGTCATTGACTGTGTGATTCATTTTGTATGTATTTGTAGTTTACGTGAGTGTGTACAAACCATGCTATTTATGGTCTCGATTCGGATGAGAGCACGCGTTAAATGTTCTTGTGAATAAATACGAAATAACTATGGACATGAAAAGCCGTCATTGAAAATCA
>NC_051392.1:2785853-2788723 GCF_015228065.2 Penaeus monodon | reverse complement strand
ACCATGTGTATTCTAAATATTTGTAGATATATGAACAGATACTTACATATGAACATGTACTTATGGATCTCTTTATATGCATGTGTGTAAACCTAAGAAAAGCATACAGTGAATCTTTAAAAAATACTCAAGTCTCTTTCAATGGCCTCCATATTGCAGAGTAAGAGAGTGCAAAGGAGGAGGAAGAGAAATAAATGTAGATAGTTAAAGAAATGTTAAGACAATTTAAAAGAATGTTAGGGCTTTAAACTTTGCCAACTTCCAACCAAGTAGTAAATTTAAAATGCGTTGACCATATATTCATCTGTAGTTTGTTTTTGTTTTTATGTGGGTATGGAAACACAAACAAACAACACACACAACACAACACCAACATTATTCAATATATTCTAGATATAATCAATATGAGAGATAATGAATATAAATGTATATAGTTAAAATGTTAAGACAAGAGAAGAGAGTAGGGAAACTGAGAGAGAAAGAGAAGAGAGAAAAGACGTTGACAGAAAGAGAGATAGTTATTTATCTGGTACACACACAAACACGCACACACACACACACACATACACACACACACACACACACATATATATATATATATATATATATATATATATATATATATATATATATATATGCATATATATACATATATATTGTACATATATATAATACATACATATAAATATATATATATATATATATATATATATATATATATATATATATATATATATATATATATATATATATTTGCATATATATTTGCATATATATACACATATATGTTTGTATATATACATATATATACATATATATGTATGTGTGTATCTACAAACACACACACATGTGTGTGTGTTTTGTATGTTTATGTTTATGTATTAAGTTCCACAAGCATCCATACGATACAAGATTGAACAGCATTCCTTTCAGAAAGAGTAAAAACTGTTCATCAGTTTGTTGCTCCCGAAGGCGAGGATACCAACGAGGATCTTATCGCCTTCCTTAATTACTGCATTCGGTCTTGAAAAGCACGAGGAACGCAACAATAGGAGGCTATGAAAACGAAGGGGCTTTATTAGTTAGTTATAATACGGCGTCTATCATCCAGCTGTTTGTGGGTTGGTGGGTTCGCTAGGTTGGTTACAGGAGTTGCGTGTGTATGTGCTTTGTTTGGTTTGGTTATGTGTGCTTGTGTGTGTTTTATTTGTGTGTGTGGTGTGTGTGTGTGTGTGTGTGTGTGTTGTGTGTGTGTGTGTGTGTGTGTGTGTGTGTGTGTGTGTGTGTGTGTGTGTGTGTGTGTGTGTGTGTGTGTGTGTGCACGTATTTTTAAAACATTAATAAAAAAAAATAATTTAACATACTAAATCAATATTCTTTTACTTATCCAAACAGAGGAGCGAATCTAGTTTGCAAGTCTTTCTTTCGAAGTGTCTCATTTCTCTCTCCTCCCCCCCCTCTCTCTCTTTCTCTCTCTCTCTCTCTCTCTCTCTCTCTCTCTCTCTCTCTCTCTCTCTCCCTCTCTCTCTCTCTCTCTCCCTCTCTCTCTCTCTCTCTCTCTCACACACACACACACACACACATACACACACACATTCTTTCATTGCATTTGTTCTAATGTAGACACATGCACATTCATAGTTATACATTATACATCAAAATATTATTTTTAAAAAATATAGTTTTGCATAACTGATATTCAATGACTGGCTTTTCATCCGTCCCTATTTAGTATTTTCGTATTTTATTCACAAGAACATTTAACGCGTGCTCTCATCCGAATCGAGACCATAAATAACATGGTCTGTACACACTCACGTAAACTACAAATACATACAAAATGAATCACACAGTCAGTGACAAAGAAACAATGCATTTAGAACTCTTCATCCGTTTAACTACCATCCGTAGCTACTAAATACCTATTTCAAAGCTATTTAATTTAGTACTTATTAAGAGAAAAAAAGGCTAATGTGCTTATATAGTTTTCTCGAAATGGTCTTTCCTCTGTCGACCTTCGGGATAATGGCAGGCTTTGTGTTAGAAATTCTTTACATTCCCTTTTTATGCACTATTCATTTCTCATTCCGAACAGCTACCCTGCACGTTGGCCATGATAATCCCGAGGCTTTAGTTTTGGTAAGAGGATTCACGGCTTTTGTGTTATGTATATATGAATAATGAAGAGGATGGTATTAATGGAGGTGTTATTATTATAATTGTTGTTGTTGATAATGATAATGACAACGACAGCAACGAAAATAGAATGATAAAGCTAATTTAGATAATGATGATACTACTACTAGTAATAATGATAATACGATTACAACCACTACTGCTGCTGCTACTACTACGACTACCACCATTGTCAGTACTACAACTACTGTTACCACTACTGCTATGGTTACTACTCCTTTTTTCATTACAGCAAGAACTACTACTACCACCGCTACTACTATTATTACAACTTCTGCAACTATTATTACAACTACCACAACTACTACTACGCATATACCTACCCATTCCTTTTCCCTTTCTCATTACTGATATCCCACGACGTTCATTCACACCCATTATACAACAATATAAAAATATGTTAACGTGTAAGAGAGGACTGGTCTACTGACAGGTTACACCATTTCCTGTTCCCCTTATTCTTTTTCCCATTTTGCAAGAACACACGACTGGGAAACCTATCAGGAAATAGGGTAATTAACTCAGCTTGTCATTTTTACAGCAACTAAAGAAGCTCGCTTTATGCTGTGGAGGCATAGTTTATAGTACTGTGAATGTATCGTATTTCAATACTCACTGTACAGTGAGACAGAAAATTTACGAGTATTGTGTGCACCTTAAATGATACAATATGA
>NC_051392.1:2778353-2780853 GCF_015228065.2 Penaeus monodon | reverse complement strand
CACACACACACACACACAATATATATATATATATATATATATATATATATATATATATATAGAGAGAGAGAGAGAGAGAGAGAGAGAGAGAGAGAGAGAGAGAGAGAGAGAGAGAGAGAGAGAAGGAGAGAGACAGAGACAGAGAAAGAGAGATAGATAGATATCTGCACACACACACACACACACACACACACACACACACACACACACACACACACACACACACACACACACACACACACACACACACACACACACACACACACACACACAGTCTCCTCTTCCCAACACAAACAAGCAAACATAAAAACACATTCACGCACACATTATAGCCTATCACTTGCTCTTATCGTTTGATCCAATAAGTAAAATCAACAATCCCAAGCACTCCCAAGTTCCATTTGAAATGTAACTTTTCTAAAAGAGAGGAAATGTGTATCATCCTTCGTGTGTTCGCTGGCGGAGTGGATAATGTTAGTTGTTATACTTTATTATTAATTTTTTTTTTTACTGTGTACTCTACACTTGGGTTATTGTACCTCTAAGGCAATAGCAGTAAGCGAGTGATTTAGTTCCTTTTATTGTAGAACTAAATCATAGTTCAATAATGAGTAAACATAATATGATACTGCTTTTGTCTGTGGATTTATTACTTTACTAATTCCTTTGAGCTAATTCTTGTTAATTAATATTAATAGTACTGATGGCATGGTTGTACACTCGTGCTGTTATCTCCATTTATTTTTATTTAACTCTCAATCGATTAATTGGTCAGTTAAGCCATTTAGTCATTGTTAGGCTTCGAGATGAAGGCAGAAGCAAGATCTTTTTCCTTCAGTTTATTCTGGTCCGAGAAATGATACAAAGTTTTCTATGGAGGTCAGCGGGAACCTACCATTGACCAGGTCTCGGGCTGCTACGCTGCTCAGGAAAGCATGTACTGATACAACGTTACTAACAACACCCAGTCATCTATTTATTTACTTCATCTTTATGCTACCCATTTATACAGCAACGGTAGTAGTTGGAAGTTATCTTTCTGTAGAAAAAAGCGTTTCTCATTTACAATCATCCCTCGCAATGAAATCTGGATTTTTTGTTTTATTTGAGAGCAACTTTGACTATTACTGTTACGAGGAATTACACTGTGATACAATCCTACACATAAGATTGAGTGAGGTCTTAGCGTTAATGAAGGTTTTGTAAGGTCTTTCCGCTTTTTTATAGCCAGGTTTTTGACTTTCAAATATAATTCCTTCTAAGGATTTGTATGATGTGGGATTCTAAATCATGAAGGGATATGTTTGCATTAAATTTTTGGCGATAGGATCTGTCCTTTTTTGAGATTTTTGGATCTGTAGTGAAATCTGTGTTTTTAAAGCTAGAGAACGTTTAGAGAAATGTGACTTTAATCGAAACGATTAAAGAAAACTCCTCTATCTCACGAGCAAATATATTCTTAAATCATGTGAGAATACCCACAAATTAATAAATAAATAGGCAAATAAATACATATATAACTACAAATAAATGATTACCTACAAGTATACGTGCATACGAAATAATAATGAAAACAAATACGTTACAAATATTTCTTACCTTATGAAACAAACTCAAATGAGAGAACACAAAACAAAGGCTTTAATCCTCCACAGAAACGATTCAATCCGACTCTTTTCTAAAACAGGCAAAACTGTACCTGTGTGATTTCCTCAATGTGTTTGTCGAGCTGCCAAACGACGGGATAATGGCGTAAGTAATGCGATGTTATTTCTGTCTTTTTACAATAACTGTTCACCTCAAACAGTTATCCTGTGTGTTGATTATGATAATCCCGAGAGTTTAGTAGTTGGAAAGGGGCTCGTGTGTCTAGTATTATGGAAATGTTGATTAGAATGGAATTATGAACAGTAATGATAATAATGGTTACTTCTAGTCCAGTTTTTTTTATCATTATCATATATGATTAAGGATTTCTTGTGTTCTATGATTATAGTGTTTTTCTTTTGTAACTATTTGTTCATTTTCACTATATTAACTGAATACATGTTATACTCTGCTGTTTTTTTTTTTTTTTTTTTTTTTTAGTTTTTGTACTTTTTAATTTTTATTTTATTTTAATGATTTGTCAATTATAGTAATTACGACACTTCAGTAGGAAAGAAAAGAATCATGTCTCTAGTATTATGTAAATGTTATTAACAATGAAAGTAAGAATAGCAATAATAACAACTTGTTTTAGTACTAGTATTGTCATTATATTCACCGATTCTCTGATGTTTGGTTACATGTAAAAGAGGTGTCAACGAAACAAATAATAACAAACAAATAGATAGATAGTTAGATAGATAGATAGATCGATAAATAGATAGATAGATAGATAGATAGATAGATAGGGAGATGGGTGGATAGACTGATAGATAGACAGAGGTGTAGATAGATAGAATAGTCAGATAAGTAAAGTAATAATCGCAAAATTTATGACAAAAAGAAATAATGG
>NC_051392.1:2748353-2750853 GCF_015228065.2 Penaeus monodon | reverse complement strand
TGTGTGCGCGTGTGCGTGTGTGTGTGTGTGCGTGCATGCGCACCCGGGCATATATGTTGTAAATAAGTTATCCAATGGAAGAACAAAAAAACACACGAAAATACCGAAGACCTCTTCGCTTTACTGCTTCAGCAAGGTATAAAGGACAAAAAATAAATAGAGGTCTATACATGTCGGTAATTAGACGTGCGATGACCTTGGCTAGTTCATGGCCCCCAGTGGCTGTGTTAAAGTTGTTTGTATTAACGCCTCCTCTACCAACCTCCCGTGTCGTGGGGGAAGGCCTCGCTTAATAATGGAGACCCTGGGACCGTTTGGGGAGGTGCCCGTCGGTGTCCACGTGAACAACGAAAGCTTTCCTCTTGTCACTCTATCTTTTCTCATCTATATATACTTTACCGCTGAGGGTATACTAGACACCGGGCTAAGAGGTATCTTGTAATCTATCCTCTTCTCCCTTACGATATCTTCATACCTGAGGAAGTAGCTTTCTTAACTCTTCGGCCAACCAGGAGAAAGTGACATATTTTTACAACAGGTATTATGTCAACCCCGAGTGTTTGGAAAATTCTTCCGTGGGTCGTGTGCTTTAGGGCGTCATCTCATACTCTGTTCCTTATCTTTTCGGCCGGAGGTGAGCAAGGCGCGAGCGTAACGGAGGCTTGTGGAAGGTGTTATTGATGTGTTGGGTTTTCTCCTACAGGAACTCCGGGCGGCAGATCTTAAGTGCTCGGGGGAAGAAAGGGATGACCACGCCTTCTTTTGTTCATTTTGTTGTGGGCGGAAAAGTGATCTCTCCGCTCACGACATATACATGCACATGTGTGTGTGTGTGTGTGTGTGTGTGTGTGTGTGTGTGTGTGTGTGTGTGTGTGTGTGTGTGTGTGTGTGTGTGTGTGTGTGTGGTGATAATAATAATAATGATAATAATAATAATAATAATAATAATAATAATAATAATAATGATAATTGGGATATTGACAATAAGGATAATGATAAAAACAATGATAATATTGATAATGATGCAAACAATAAAAGCAATAATAATTAGGATATTGGCAATAAGGATAACGATAATGATTATGATAATATTTATAAGAAGAAACAAAGAACATAGATGTTGAAAAATAAAACACTACTAAACAGATAAAAGGCAACCAACATATACATGTACATAGATAAACACATTAAAAAACCGTCTTTCACAGCACGTCACAAACAGCAGCAAAATGCCTCTGACAACAGCAAAATGCTTCTGATAACAGCAAAATGACTCCGATAACAAAATGCCCCTGACAACAAAAGGCCTCTGATAACAGCAAAGTCCTCTAACAACAGCAAAATGCTCTGCCAACAGCAAATGCTTCTGGCAACAACAAAATGCCCTTGGAAACGCAGTGCGTCTAACAGTATTATGCTTCGGACGACAGAAAAATGCCTATGACAACAAAGTGACTTTAACAAGAGCAAAATGCCTCTGACAACAGCAAAGATGCCTCTGATAAAAACAAAATACCTCTAATAACAACAAAATGCTTATGACAACAACAAGGTGCCTCTACCAACAGCAAAATACATATGCCAAGAAAATACTTCTGACAACAAAATGCTTATGACAACAAGAAAGTTCCTCTGCCAACAGCAAAGTGCTTCTACCAAACAAAGTGCCCCTACCAACAACAAAGTGCCTCTGCCAACAACAAAATTCCTCTGTCAACAACAAAGTGTCTCTGCCAACAACAAAGTGCCTCTGCCAACAACAAAGTTCCTCTGCCAACAACAAAGTGCCTCTGCCAACAACAACAAAGTGCCTCTGCCAACAACAAAGTGCCTCTGCCAACAACAAAGTGCCTCTGCCAACAACAAAGTGCCTCTGCCAACAACAACAAAGTTCCTCTGCCAACAACAACAAAGTGCCTCTGCCAACAACAAAGTGCCTCTGCCAAACAAAGTGCCTCTGCCAACAACAAAGTGCCTCTGCCAAACAAAGTGCCTCTGCCACAACAAAGTGCCTCTGCCAACAACAAAGTGCCTCTGCCAAACAAAGTGCCTCTGCCAACAACAAAGTGCCTCTGCCAAAACAAAGTGCCTCTGCCAAACAAAGTGCCTCTGCCAACAACAAAGTGCCTCTGCCAAACAAAGGGCCTCTGCCAAACAAAGTGCCTCTGCCAACACAACAAAGTGCCTCTGCCAAACAAAGTGCCTCTGCCAAACAAAGTGCCTCTGCCAACAGCAAAGTGCCTCTGCCAACAGGAAAGTGCCTCTGCCAAACAAAGTGCCTCTGCCAACAACAAGTGCCTCTGCCAACAGCAAACAGCCGCCGAGGAAAGGCAATGCAGCTCCCGGCACAACCGCCAGAGATGACGAGGTGGTCGTGCCTAGCTTGGGACAATAACAGCTGTTTGTTCCTGTGTAGATGTACGATAAGGGTTATTGGTCCCGCGAGGAAAGGCTATACCAGGAGCTGGGTTATCTATCGCACCTTCCTCGATATACGTTC
>NC_051392.1:2740853-2743353 GCF_015228065.2 Penaeus monodon | reverse complement strand
TTTCTCCTTTTATCTCTTTTGCCACTTCATCAAATTCAACTCATTTTCTCCCGTATCCTTAAGTTTCTAATACGTATTTCTACTCTTTCGCCCTACCTTTTGTTTATCTCCCCTTCGCCCCTACTATCGTTCCCTTTCCACATCCTCTCTCTATCTCTACATCAGCTCTCTCTCTCTCTCTCCTTATCATCATTATTTCCTCCCTACTTAATTTTCTTCCTTACGTCTTACGCCCTTCTCTTACCTACACTCACTTCTCTTCACCCTTATACTTCTCCCTTATGTTTTTCCTCCCTTAACTTCAACCCTTTCTCCCTTACCCCCATCTCCCTCCTCCCCCTCATCATATTTTATCACCTATTCTCCTCCCTCTCCCACAAATCGCCCTCCTTCCCTTCCTCCCTCTCCCCCCTCCTCCTTTCTCCCGAACATCACCCTACCTCCTCCCCCACCCTCTCTCTCTCTCTCTCTCCTCCCTCTTCACCAACACCACCCTCTCTCCTCCCCTACTGTCTCTCCACCCACACATCACCCCCCCTCTCAACCCACCCACTCTCCCTCCCTCCGAATATCACACTCTGTCCCTCACTCCCTCTCCCCCCTCCTCCCTCTTCCCCAACATCTCCCTCCCTCTTCCCCCACCCTCTCTCCCCCCACACATCACCCCCCCTCTCAACCCACCCACCCACCCTCCCCCAAAAAATCACACTCTGTCACTCCCTCCCTCTTCCCCCCTCCTCCCTCTTCCCCAACATCACCCTCTTTCCTCCCACACCTTCCCTCTCCCCCAAACATCACCCTCTCTCCCTCTTACCTCCCCCCCCTCTCATCCCTCTTCTAGAACATCACATTCTCTCTCTCCCTCCCTCTTCCCCCCCCCCCCCCTCCCTCTTCCCCAACATCACCCTCTCTCCTCCCCCACCCTCCTTCCCCCCGATCATCAACCTACCCCCCTCTCCACTCCCCCATTCTCCCTCCCTCCAAACAGCACACTCTGTCCCTCACTCCCTCTCCCCCAAACATCACCCTCTCTTCCCCCCTCCCTCTCCCCCCTCCTCTCTCTTCCCCAACATCACCCTCTCTCCCCCCCTCCTCCCTCTTCCCCAACATCACCCTCTCTCCCCCCTCCTCCCTCTTCCCCAATATCACCCTCTCTCCCTCCCTCCCTCTCCCCACTTCCTCCCTCTTACCAACATCACCCTCCCTCCTCCCCTATCCTCCCTCTCCCCCAAACATCCTCTCTCCCTCTCTCTCTCCACACATCACCCTCCCCCTCTCCACCTACCCACCCTAACTCTTCCCCAACATTACCCTCCCTCTCTCTCTCTCCACATCACCCTCTCTCCTCCCCTCCCTCCCTCTCCTCCCCTCTCCCCCCTCCTCCCTCTTCCCCAGCATCACCCTCTCTCCTCCCCCTCCCTCCCTCTCCTCCCCTCTCCCTCCTCCTCCCTCTTCCCCAGCATCACCCTCTCTCCTGCCCCCCCTCTCCAACCACCCACCCACCCTACCCCTCATCATCAACCTACCCCCCATTTCCAACCCCACCCACCCTAACCTCCCCCCAAACCTCACCCTCTGTCCCTCCCTCCCTCTCCACATCACCCTTCCCCCCTATCCCCCCGCCCACCCCTCCCCAACCACCGCCTCCCTTGGCCCCTTGCCTAATGGAGCCGCCGAGATGATACGTCCTCCCGCGCCCCTTAATCACAACTCATAAATCCTACCCTGCTACAGCCGCTTCAAAAGGACGTCTCGAAAAGCCACTGTTGTACTGGTGGATTTACCGAAGGGCGGCGCGCGATTGATTCCAGTCTCGGTGGTGGTGGTGGTGGGGGGGGGAGGGGGAAGTGGTGTGAAGGGGTGGTGTGAAGGGGTGATCCATCATCAAGTTCCTTTTGCGGGAGGCGAGGTGGGATTAAAGAAAGGGGAGGGGGGGTTAAGGGGGAGGGGGGTTAAAAGGGGGGAGGGGGTGAAGGGGGGAGGGGTGAAGGAGGGGGTTAGGAGTGGGTTTAGGGGGGTTAGGGGGGATGGGAGTAGGGGTAGGGAACATGGAGGTATGTTTTTTTTTTGGGGGGGAGAGAGAAGGAGAAATCGAGGTCACTTTTTGGGTGTTGAGCATGTTTATGGCTGTCTTTCTATTTGCATGTAGGTATATATATATGTATGTATGTATGTATACTTACATATATATATATATATTGTGTGTGTGTGTATGTGTGTGTGCGTGTACTTGTCCGTAGGTCTTTTGGGGAGATATATGTATGTGTATATACATTTGATTGCATGTAAGTTAAATATATATAGTTTAAAGAAGTGATAAGTGCAAGACATACAAGTAAACAAACAAACTGATCGAGATACAAAAGTTCAACATATAGATAATTCTTAAACCAATTATTGGACCAAAGCTCAAATTCAAACCAGCATAATAATCCACAAGTACAAATTTCAACGCCAAATAACACCAGCAAGTGTCGACAGCCTTAGAGGAACGTCTTCA
>NC_051392.1:2730853-2733353 GCF_015228065.2 Penaeus monodon | reverse complement strand
ACTTTTATGCAATTTTCTGTTTTTTTTTTCTATTAGTTTTTATTTTGTTTATTAATCTTTATTGTCTTTTATTATTTATTCATTTGTGTAACTATCTAACAAATAGGGGCCAGAACATTCCTTTTTTTTTTTTTATTAAGTTCAACTGCAGCTTGGAACAGTAGTAGTATAAACATCACTATTAATATCCTAATCATAGCGTTCGTGTTGCAATAAACCATTATCATCAGAATTATCTTTAGTAACATAACCATCACCACTTAATCATTACAATTATCATCCTTCTCATTATTCTTATCAATAGTACCCGTGTTACAGTAAATACGTTGATCAACATTATTTCTATCAACAGACTCAATACAGTATGTTTGTTTAACGATGTTATCATTATTATCACAATTACCTGTATTATCTTATATTTCCAGTATTGCTCTGACACACCGTCTATCATCTATAAATCTATATGAACATCACCGCTATCACAACAATCATCATCATTATCATCATCCATATCAACAGTCCTCGTTTTGCAATAAACCTTATTGCCATTATTAGCCTTATCATCACTATGACATTTATTATCTTTGGCACATTACCGACACTGCTTATATTTTCTATATTGTTCTGGGACAACGTCTGTGACACAGTTCCATCAAAACTATTCCCAAGCCTGACCATAACATTAGTCTTTCTGGCACTTTCTTATGAAGAACTTGGTATGGATAGATAAATAACAAGATAGATATTCTGTATACATGTGTATAATGATAGATATCTGGATAGAAAGATAGATAAATTCAGATAGATAGATTGATGGGTGGAATGACAGACAGATGTGCATGTATGTATGAATAGATAGATAGATAGATAGATAAACAAAGAGACAGATAGATCGAAGGATAGATAGAAAGGTAAACAGAGGAACAGACAGATAAAGATATACACAGAAGGTAAATTGAATAAACACACACACAAACACACACACACACACACACACACACACACACACACACACACACACATACAAACACACACACACACACACACACACACACACACACACACACACACACACACACACACACACACACACATACACAAGAAGAAGAGAGAGGATAAAAAGAAACTCACTAATACCAACCAACAAACACACGACACCATATACACTTCCCTCTTGCGACCAACAGACACACCAGGACACAACATAGAAGTAATACGAACAAACCGCATTTTAAGGCTGGCGAATTATGGACGGCAAATATTGTTATTAAACTCGAGGATGATATATGAAATTGCCCAATTACACTCCGAGCAATTACAGTTAATTGTTGGTAGTCTTCCTATGGAATTCACGGCCTAGGATGCTATAATGTTAGCGTGACGCGACACCACTTGAGGGAACTCTTTGTCTTTAAAGGAAATGTTTTCACTGGTGACTATTTATATGTGTGGTCATATGTGTGTGTACATATGTGTTTGAGTGGGAGTAGTGCATACACACACACACACACACACACACACACACACACACACACACACACACACACACACACACACACACACACACACACACATATATATATATAAATTATATATATATATAAATATATATATATATATATATATATATATATATATATATATATATATATATACATATACACACACACACACACACACACACACACACACACACACACACACACACACACACACACACACACACACACACACACACACATATATATATGTATATTTATTTATTTATAAATGTATGTGTGTGTGTGTGTTTCTGTGTATGTTTGTGTGTGTGTGCACTTGTATGTGTATACTCTTATTTTCATCAATGTCTTTGTTATTCGCATTACTATTATTCTAATGTTAACATCAATAATACAAATAAATTAATGAAAATATAAAAGAGGTATTGCACACCTTTACGATCTACAGAAAGCATATATACATATATATATATATATATATATATATATATATATATATATATATATATATATATATATATATATATATCCATATATATACATATACATATTTCAACCAATATATCCAAAAAAACTTTCTAAAGCTACATTATCAATCACTTGCTAAAAAAATTTTTTTTTTTTTTTTTAAGGAAAGCAATAAATTCATATTCTTTTATGTTTTTACGGATCATTGGAGTTTAAATCACCCAAAAGATACATACATCATGCAGTTCACCGAAGAAATATTTACAGAAAATACATCACTAAAAGTTCTGTTCAATATTCTCAGTCTTTGTCTTCCGCTTTTCTTCAAGGAGATGTGAGCAAGAACTCCTTGTCTTGTTTATTTGAATTTTACTTTTGTTTATATTTTACTCCTATTTTTTCTTTTTTTTTGTTGTTTTGTTTGTCTTCTCTCTCTTCTTTCTTTTATTCCTGGTGTGTTTGTATATATATATATATATATATATATATATATATATATATATATATATATATATATATATATATATATT
>NC_051392.1:2700853-2703353 GCF_015228065.2 Penaeus monodon | reverse complement strand
CATATATATAAATATATATATATATATATATATATATATATATATATATATATATATATATATATATATATATATATATATATATATATATATATATATATATGTATGCATCGATCTATCTATCTATATAAATAAAAACAATAAACATACCTTCAAAACAAGAAATGCATTTGATCCGCTTCGATTAAATCTTCATGAGAGACACATATGCCTCTAATGACGATTTTATTGAAGCGCGTCAAATATATCCATTGCACTGAGAAATTATTAATTCTCGTTCGTACATTTTTCTGCATTTGTCGCAACAGTCTGTTTACATTAAATTAAATATATGATATCCTATAATGCTTTCATTTATTAAATGTCTGTCTCTTTCAGCTGAACAACACTGAGAGCTGGCAATGAAATTGATTAGATTTTAATTTCATTTATTTTTCCTCATATGATTCAAATAGACTGCATGCGACTCGATTTTCGTATTTGCTGTGAGGAAGTTAATGTGAGAAAGGAAACGAGATAGAGAATGAAAGATTGGGGAAAGGAGGAAGGAAGAAGAGAATGGGAGAGGAGGGAGAGAAGCAAGGGAATGGAAGAAAATGTTGATTATAGTAAGAATAGTTTGGGTAATGATTTTAATGCTATTACTAATACTTCTACTACTATTGCTACTCGCTGTAAATAATACGCCTACTACACAACCACTATGAACACATCACCATCACCATCACCATCATCATCATCATCATAATGATAATAGTAATATCATATGAACAGCGATAAAAGAAGAGAAAGTTGAAGGATAATGTTATGAATATAAAAAATCGCAGGATGATTGTATTAATATTTTCACACACACACACACAAACAAACAAGCACACACACACACACACACACACACACACACACACAACACACACACACACGCTCACTTACGCACCTACACCTAACACACACTCACACACAAACACATGCACACACACACACACACAATCTCTCTATCTCTCTTTCTCTCTCTCTCTCTCTCTCTCTCTCTCTCTCTCCTCTCTCTCTCTCTCTCTCTCTCTCTCTCTCTCTCTCTCTCTCTCTCTCTCTCTCTCTCTCTCTCTCTCTCTCTCTCTCTCTCTCCTTCTCTCTCTCTCTCTCACCACCACCTCACACACACCTACACCCACACACACACACAAACCCATCTACCCCCCCACCCCCTTAACACACATACACCCCCCCCCCCTCCCCACGACACGCAACTACACACCTACACACAAACACACACACACGAGCCGTTATGCGTGTCCCCCGTCTACAAAGTGCCACAAATTGAGTAATCTTGCAAAACCCATCCCTTTTTTTGGACGCTGATAGCTCCATCTCCTCATATTACCTCATAACCATAACTAATAATCCGCCTCATGAACTCATAACTCATAAACTGTGACACGTTCTTGGAAGCCACTCACTGAGACGCCGCGAGGAGGGAGACCAAACGTGTGTCGTATGTCACGTGTCATGTGCCAGAAGGAGTGGCACTTGTTCCTTACGAGTTCGAGGGAAAGGAAGTTTAGGGAAATCTTCGACATTCAGGAGGATTCAGTGATAGTGATGATGATGGTGTGAGTTATGATAATAGTGATGATAATGTTAATTGTTGTGAGAATAGTGACTATGATGATAACAGTTATGATGACAATAATGATAATGCTAATTGTTGTGAGAATAGTGATGGTGATGATAATAGTTGTGATAATAATAGTGCTGCTAATCGTTGTGATAATAGTGATGATAATATTAGTGATAATTATGATGAAAAATTACAATGAAAATCATTGCGATAAAGATGATAGCTGGGTAATGATAACAATGATAATGATGATAGTGATAATGATGATAGCGATGGTACTTAATGGCAATAGTTGTAAAATAACAATACTATGATAAAATTCTACTTCCGTCAGAAATATCAACAGCATAAATATTAATTAATGGTAATGAAGTAATAATCATGAAAAATAAAGACTTAATGATCCTAATAAAACCACATTGAGAATAGGAAAATCATTACAAAAATAAATAAAAAGATGTGGTCTCTAACAAAAGTTCCACGATTACATGTCATAATCGTCAACATCATCCACATTCCTAAATATATTATAATGCGCCATAATATCCCTAAAATAATGATAATTCTCCCCCGCGGTCGGATCGTGCCATCACCTTTAGTGGTCTAAATATAATGTCCATCTTCGTAAACCGTATATAACGACCGGTTTCAGTACCCGGATGTAGTGTCAGGTTAAATAACAGACTCGGTCCCATAAGGATGGCGACGTTCGTAAGGGCCAAAAGTACTCGCAAAAGCTGGTGAGTTTGGACCTTCTCTACGTTATCTCTGGTCCACTTCCCCTTTTTCGTCTAATGTGTAAAAGAGAAAGAAGATCAAGGAGAAGAAGAGGGGAGGAGGTGGAAGATGGAGAAGAAGAAGAAGAAGTAGAAGAAGAAGTAG
>NC_051392.1:2680775-2683275 GCF_015228065.2 Penaeus monodon | reverse complement strand
ATATTAATAATTATATATTATAATTCTTAATATATTTTATAAATTTTAAAACTTATTTTAAATTTTTTAACACTTCAGCAACCCTGTTACGTGTGTTTGTTAAATATATTATATTATATATATAATATATAAAATATTAATTATATATATATTATATATTTTTAATTATTAACTAATATATTATATTAATATATTATTATATATAAAATAAAAAAAGGGAAAATGATTCCAAAAAAGGGAAAAAACCCCGGCACTCTCCGTGGAAAGGAACTGGGGACCCTACCAGGGACCACTCCAAGAGATCACAACATAAAAATAAATTAATATTTTTGGTTACCACGGCGGCTCAGAAGGAACCTACCGTTAAAAAAACCCCTTTTTTTTTTTTATAATAATATATATATATTTTAAAATATATATATTTTATATATATATATATATATATTTTAATATATAATATATATAAATTAATATATAATTATTTTAAATATAATAATATTTAAATAATAAAATATATAAAATATATATAATATAATAATGTATTTTAATAATACATATATTTTATATATATTATATATTATAACATTATTTTTAATAATTATTATTATATAAAAACTACATTTAAAGTTCATCGTGACCACGGGGCCCAAAACATGAACCTACCGTTAAAAAAAAAAAAAAAAAAAAAAAAAAAATATATTATATAAATATATATATTAATTATATATAAATATAATTTATTATTATATATATATAATATATATATATTTTATATAATATATATATTATATAGTAGTATAATGTAATAAATATAAAATAATATATATATAAATATAAATATATATAATATATATATATATGATATATATATATAAATATATATATATATATAGAATATATATAAATATATTGTATGTATATGGTGTGTGTTGTGTGTGTGTGGGGTGTGTTTGTTGGTTGTGGGTGGGTGGGTGGGTGTGTGTGGTGTGTGGTTGTGTGTGTGTGTGTTTGTGTGTGTGTGTTGTGGGGGGTGGTGTGTGTGGGTGTGTGTGTGGGGTGTGTTGTGTGGGTGTGGGTTTTTTTTTTTAATATATATATAATATAATATATATAATATATATAATATATATATATATATTATAATATTATATATATAATATAAAATTTTATTTATATTAAAATATTATATTTATATATTAATTTTTATATTATATATAATATATAAATATATATATATAATAAAAAAAGATATATTTAAAATAATATATATATTATAATAATATAATTTTTTTTTTGTTTTTTTTTTTTTTTTTTTTTTTTAAAAAAAAAAAAAAATAATTTTTTGGTGGTTTTTGGGGGGGGGGGGGGGGGGGGGGGGGGGGGTTTTGTGCGGTATATATCTATCAAATCTATCTACAAATCTAATCTATTTACTATACATCCATCTTTCTATCTATTTACTTTCTATCTATTATCTATCATCTACTATCTATTATTATATTATTATATTAATATTATATTATATAATAAAATTAATATATATTTATTTTATTTTTTTTTTATATATATTTTATTTTTTGTTTTTTAATATATAATATATATAAAATATAATATATAAAATATATTAATATATATAATAAAATTAAAAAAATATATATATATATATATTAACACAATACATTATATATAATATATATATATATATATAAAATATTATATATATATATAATTAAATTATTATTTTATTATAATATATTATTTTATAATATATATAATATATATTTTTAAATATATATTATATAATATATTTTTATATATATATATATTTTAATAATTATTTATTATAATATATTATAATTATATTATTTTATATTTATATTTAATATTAAAATTTTTAATTATACCTATACATTTATTCAAAATTAATTAACACTTCAACAAACTTATCTCACGGATTTAGTACTTCATACTTTCTGATATATTGCGGAAATTCTCGCTCAAAAGCCAAAAAATAAGTGTGATCTTTATTGCTAAAGACACAAAAGAAAGATTGTTTTCTCCCTGTCTCTTAAAAATGAACTAACGCTTTCCTTTGTAATTTTAATTATGAGATAAAATGCCCTTTATTCATGGTGTGTTTTACCTGGAGACTAGACTAATGCCTTACTGTGGGTTGAAGAAGGATAGAGCTGATAAGAGGCAGATGTTGATGTTACGCTTATGACCCCTGAGATAATATGTTACAAGATTATTGTAGGTATGGTTATAGAGTGAATATATGTTTGTATATACATGTGTATGTATAACTATGTATATATGCATATTTTTTTTTCGTGTGTATGTTCGTTTACACATCTGCCACTGTGTAAAACATGAATAAATGAATCATAAAAAAGAGAAATGTAATAAGTAATAGACAAATAATGTAAAAAAAAAATACAGATATAGATGTGAATAGATATGATGCAATTGCAACGCCAAATATCTATGACTTTTACGG
>NC_051392.1:2580775-2585775 GCF_015228065.2 Penaeus monodon | reverse complement strand
GAAGGAGAGAGGGAAGGAGGGAGGAAGAGAGGAAGAAAGGGAGAGAGAGAAAAGAAGGGGGGAGAGGGAAAGAGGGAAGAAAAGAGGGAAGAAGAGAGAGAAGGAGGGAGAGGAAGGAGGGATGAAGAGAGGAAGAGAGGGGGAAGAGGGGGAGGGAGGTAGGGAGAGAGATTGAAAAGAAAGAGAGAGAGAGAGGAGAGAGAGAGGGAGAGAGAATGGGGATGGAAGAGTAGGGAGAGAGAAGAGATTAGGCGAAGCAAGGGGGAGTTAATTCGTTTAAAGCCTTAATTATTTACAAATGATATGTTACCGTAATCACGAAAGTGTTGGCAATGTTGTTTCAATATGCCACTCAAAATGCGGTAACAATATTTTTGGATCTCCAGATATTTTGCAATTTGCAACTATTGACATGCAGATCAAACTGTGCAGTTTTTCTCGTATGGAATTCGAAACATTTTTCGATATTTCGCTGACTGCCCCAAATATTGAGCTCGACTAAATAACAGACAAATTTAGAAGCGCATCATCCCCGCGTTGTGATAAAAAAAAAAGGTAACTCACAATCTTTTGTACTTTAGAGTCTGAAATGCATGACAGAAAGCACAAGGAAAAATTGTACAAAAAACGTTCTGCCAAAGGGGGAAAGGACAGCGGTAATTATGAAATTAATAATATAATATTTATATATAAAAAAATATATATTTTATATTTATAATATATATTTATTAATATATATGTGTTGTGTGTGTGTGTGTTGGGTGTATGTGTGTGTGTGTGTGGTGTGTGGGTGTGTTGTGTGGTGTGTGATCGCAACTTTAAATAATCTAATAATAAAAGAAAAATTTTTAATTATAATTCAAAAACCCGGAACTTTAGCATAGAAAAAAAAACAACAGCAAAGACCAGAAAAAATTTTAAAAAAATAGCTTTTTCAAGAACACACGGGGTTTTCCCCCTTTTCCCCACGGCCAAAACGAAAAAATTTTACCCAAAACCATCTCTCCAGTAGAAGGTCTGAAGCTTAATTTGGAGAGTTGTTAAACGCTCTGGAACAAAAATAACTTTACCAGCACAGTTTGTTGAGCTGAAATATAGCCGATTCTGCTAATACTTTCAGCGGAGATAAAATTTCTGGCGGGGAAATTTAGGTTTACGCTGCGATTTTGCTTAGTTTTTAGAAATTTTAAAAAGGCTTGTCTTTGGTAATATTTGATTTTTGGGGCTTGGAAGTAGGTGCAAAACCATTTGAGGTATTTTTTGTGTGTGTGGTTTTGTTTTGTTTATTTTCGGGGGGAGGGGGGGTTTTTTTGTTTTTTAAGGGCGAAAAGTTTTAAACGATTAAAAAAAAACAAGATCTTTGGATATCAGAAAGAAAATTTGCTGGTTATGTTTTTTTCGCGAATCAAGTAACTTCCTCTAAGGTAAAGAACTATTTTAGAAAATGATACTTACTTTAATTTTTTCTTTCTTTCTTTTTTCAAAACACCGCTTTAGCCACTTGACACTGTAGTATCCATATAATTTTCCTTTCTAAGCCGACGACTTAATAATGTTCAACAAAGTTTTTAGTGAATTAAAAGAGATTTTTTTAAAGGCCCAAGATTAATGAAGTCCTCCCTACACTCAGAAAAAGGATGGCACCAATTCATATATTTTGTTTTATGGCAAGGAACATCATCCTCCGTGGAAAATAGCTTTGTTGATTTGGGTTAAAGAATCTTTCATTTTTCTTAAGTTATATATCCGACTACTTCGTGTGTGTGTGTGTGTGTGTGTGTGTGTGTGTGTGTGGTTTTGTGTTGGGGTGTGTTTTTGGGGGTTTGGGAGCATGTTTAAATAAAATGCGCTTGCCATTATATTATATTTCCGTGTGGTGTGTGTTGTGGGGTGTGTTGTGTGTTGTGGTGTGTGGTTGTGTGTCTGTGTGTGGTGCTTTTTGAATAACAAAAAAAACGGCATTCCCCGACACTTTTTTTTTTCTTTTTGTTACGATTTCCCAATCTGCGACCGAATACACCACTACACAACCTCAATATACTAAGGAACTTTAAGAGAAACAAATCTCATTAAGCATTTAAGCGTGACAGGAAAGAACGGTGGAATTACCTTCACTGTAAATCTCTCCATCATTAATACATCGTCGCTGTATATGAAAACATGTTTGTTTGGTATATGTTTGTTTGTTTCTTTGGCTTTTTTTTTTTTCTTTTTTATCTTTTTTTTCTTTTCAGGAGTTTAAAAAAAGAAGAACAAGAAAAAGGTTGAGGCATATTTCCAAATCGGAAAAAGGCTTATTTTGGATGTAAGGTTTTCCAATAGCTACGGCATGTGTTTGCGTTTCTTCTTCTTCTTTTGTTTTTTTTCTTTTTATTTTTCTCATTTTTTCTTTCTTAGTCATTTTTCGTATTTCTTCTTCTTCTTTTCCTTTGGTTTCTTATGATGTTTATTCTTTCTTTCTTATTTAGTTATTTTTCGTCTTTTTTCTTCTTCTTTTTCTTTTTCTTTTCTATTATCAATTATTATTATCATTATCATTATTATCACTATCATTATCAATATCATCATTACTACTACTACTATCAGTATTAAAGTAGTAATAGAGGAGTAATTAATTTTTATTTTTTGTTTCCCCCCTTTTTCCCCGCTTTAAAAAATCAAAATAATTAGTCAGTAATATCACGAAAAATTTATACTGCGATCATCATTTTCCATTTCCGTTATTATACCCAAGTAAACATTACTACTTTTTTGCCCTTGATTTTGTCCGCTTTATTATGCATATGTAAAATAGTGCAGAGGGTCAGCCGTAGAAATGACAAATTGCAACATTAAAGAGACAGCGCGATGATAATTATGGTATGCTGCCGGTAAAATATTGTAAAATAAAACCCGTGATGGGAGTCTCAAGATGCATATTGCAGATGCAAGAGTAGGCACAAGGGAGCAGCAACCGTGAGACATATGGGCTATTATTCTTGCAAGAGACTTTTTAAAGACTCTTTAAGAAAGAGCACCGGAATTCGGGGAAGTTATAAAAAAACTTAAGCGGCCATATACTTAGATTTAACTGAAAGGCAAAAACGAATTGATTTTTGTTAAAAAGTAAAGAAAAGTATCTAGTCAGCCCCCCTCTCCCCCCAAAAAAAAAAGTGAAATATGAAATTCATTATTCATGATAAAAACACTCGGTTTGGTTTCGTTCTCAGTATATAATCGCGCAAAAGAAGATATAACATATAAGTAGGGCATAAGTTTATCATATAGTGATGTAGAAGAAGGCTTTTTAAAAATAAAGATCAAAGTCAAGGTTAGTCCTATATCTAGGTTGCGTTCGTAGAGTAATATGCATAGTAAGCCACAAGAAGATTCTCCAGGACGATCACATCTTTTCTTTCCCTATTTTGACCTCAGCATTCTAACATCAGTCTACCAGAACTCAATTCAGTGCAAAATAAAAGTTTGAAAAGCGGGGTTTGATGAGATACTCTATATCATAGTGCTGTAAGCTTCAAAGGAAGGGTATTAATTAAATAGTTTTTCTCAGATAGGTGTAAAAGATATGTACAGATAAATGATATCAATATCACACAGGAGTAGTAAGTCAAATGTGGCGCAGTAGTACCGTAGACTTGTATAGCTAATTGCGTATTGTTTGTGACAAGGTCAGAGCTAAAAATGCTTTTAGAAAAAATACCGTTGTTATTACCATTATTCTAATTGTTCTTATTGTCGTTGTAGTTATTATTATCATAATTATCGAATCATTATTATTATTATTATTATTATTATTATTATTATTATTATTATTATTATTATTTCATATTATATTTTATTTTATTATTATTTTATAAAGGTTACCAAGCATTTGCTTTTCATTATTTTTATTTTTTTATTAATTATTTTTATTATTATTATTTTATTATCATTTTATTATTATTATTTTTTATTAAATTTTTATTATTATTATTATTATTATTATTATTATTATTATTACAAAGTTACCAATGCATGTACATGTATTTTTATCATTATTTTTATTATTGTTGTTGTCGATGTTGTTTTTATTATCATCATCAACATCATCATCGTCATCGTCATCGTTATCGTCATCGTCATCGTCATCGTCATCGTCATCATCATTGTCATTGTCATTGTCATCATCGTCATCACCATCATTATCATTATTCTCATCAATACCATATTATTATTTTTATTTCCACTCTTAACCACTATATATATTTTCTTCTACTTTTTTTTTCTTTTTCTTTTTTTGCGAAAGAGCTTCGTCGTCATTATGGAGGCATTGCAGTTAATTAACCTTATAGACTATAAAAACTGCTACACAGCTCCTTCTTTAAAAATTTGGCCCCTACATTTTTTCCCCGTCTTTTGGCCCTATTTCAGCGTTGTCATTACTGGCACAAAGGAAAAGTCTCATAATGAAGTAAGTTGGTAAATTTGAATATCATAAAAATAGCAACAACACATACACGAGATAAGTAGAGTAAATTTTTTTTTAAAATTTCTATAACCCGGTAGTATTACACAGTACTAAGAACTTTACAAGTAAAATCAAATATACATAGAGATTTATATCATGTTTGCATATATATATCAAAAAGGTAGATAGAGAGAGAGAAAGGAGAAAAAAAAGGGCGATAATAATAAGTACATGGATAGATAGTTAGATAAGAGTACTTCTTAAAAAAGGAAATATGATAAAATCAATGTAATTGAAATATGTAAAAAGAGGAAGATATTAGTTAATATGAATATAACATTTATATGATGATAACAGTGATATGATGAATATGGTAAAAATGATAGTAACAAATCTAGTAGTGTTTGATGCCAAAGCGAATTGTAATGATGAGAACTTCAACAATAACAAGATTAATAATGATAACGATAATGACTGTAATAATGATAACAATAATGATGATCATCATCGTTATAAAAGAACAGTAATAATAAGAATATCTGTGATGATAATAAAT
>NC_051392.1:2510775-2515775 GCF_015228065.2 Penaeus monodon | reverse complement strand
TATAATATATATATACATCTATCGATATATATGGATATTTAGATATAGATATAGATATATCACTAATAATCAACAAAACGACTTTATTAAACATCTTTCAATAGTACATGTTGCAAAGAAACCAGGGTTAATAATTGTTTTACTAATTTCACAAGTTATTTTCACAAGTTAGTTAATTATACATGATTACATAGGATTTATTAACTTCATCCTACTTTCTGGATCCCTCCTTCCCCCATCCAAAAAAAAAAAGAAAAATGACAATAATATGATAGTAATGATGATGATGATGATGATGACCTTTCGACATTCAGGGCTTTGTCCAAAGTACCGTTAAAGACACAGAACTGTTGCAATATTGATGGCAGTAGTGAGGAAGAGAGAGAGAGAGAGAGAGAGAGAGAGAGAGAGAGAGAGAGAGAGAGAGAGATATTCCTTCATTATTCATGATCATTTTTCATTATCTACTTTTACAGGAGTCATGAAATTTTGACAAGAATTTTGTATCGATATGAAATTTTGATATGAATTATCAATCAGTTTAAAACTTTGATAAGAATTAACAATTGATATGAAATTTTGATAAGAATTTTGCATCGATATGAAATTTTGATAAAAATTATCATTCGATATGAAATTTTGATAAAAATTATCCTTCGATATGAAATTGTGATGAGAATTTTGAATCAGTATGAAATTTTGATGAGAATTTTCAATCAATATGAAATACTGATAAGAATTTTTGAATAAAAAATAAATTTTGATAAGAATTAGGTATCGATAGGAAATTTAGATAAATCTGGCCTTCTTGTAGGCTCCTGTAATAAGACTTGTCGTTAGGGGTGAAAGAAACAGAAAATGCAGTCTTCTATATGATTTATATTTCCTTGTTATTTTCTTGTTATAAGATTTATATTTCCTTGTTAATGTCTGGGGAAGGGGAGGGAAATGGTCGCTTGGGGATGCGAGGTAGAAAAGTGAGAAGAAAAAGGAAGAAGAGAGGGAGGAAAAGAACGAAAAGAGAGAGAAAAGAGAAGGGAGAAACAGTTATCATTCTCTGTTCCTGTTTCCGTAGACATGCGTGATAAAAGGTGTAGTGAGGTATACCACGAGTTTAATAGGAAAATATAGATATTGATTAAAAGAGGTTAAGTACAATATAAACGCTTATTCACACACACACACACACACACACACACACACACACACACACACACACACACACACACACACACACACACACACACACAAGCATACACACAAACAGTCAGGCGTAAGTGTGTGTGTTTTTCTGTATACATATCTCCCTGTGTATGTTTATGTATGCGCATTTGAGTATCTCTGTGTGTATGTATCTCTGCCTCTGTGTGTATATGACCGCATACGTACATGAAACAATAAACAGACAGGTTTGTTCCTTCCCAAAACTTCCTATGATACCCCGAAGGCACCAAGAGAAAGACATTACCCCAATATGTTAACATTGCTTTATGGTTTCGTGGGAGTTAGGCCTGTCCTGAAGCCCATATAGTACGGTGGAGGAGGAGAGGGGGGGATAAGATGTAAAAGATGAAGGAGGAGGTGGAGGCATAGGATGCAAAAGAAGAAAAGGAAAAAAGAGGAGGTGGAGGCATAGGATGGAAAAGAAGAAAAAGAAGGAGGGTGCATAGGATGGAAAAGAAGAAAAAGAAGAAGGCATAGGACGGAAAAGAAAAAAAGAAGAAAAGGGCATAGGATGGAAAAGAAGAAGGGGGCATAGGATGGAAAAGAAGCAGGAAGAGGATGGAGGAGAAGGGAGGATTGGGAAGAAGGTAGAGAAAGGAATATAAGACAAAGAAGGAGGAGAAGGTGAAGGTATAAATGGAAAAGAAGAAGGAGGTGGAGGAGGAGAAGAAAAGAATGGAAAAGAAGAGGAGAAGAAGGGGGGGACAACAAGGAAAAGAAGGAGGGGGTGGAGGAAGAGAAAGGGGAATAAGATGGAAAAGAAGAAAGAGAAGGGGGCATAAGATGGAAAAGAAGATGGAGGAGGAGGAGGAAGAGAAGAAGTAGACAGAGGAGAAATTGATGGAAAATGAGGATCAGGAGGAGGAAGAGGAATAAGAGTAGGCGGATAAGGAGGAGAAATACATGGAGGAGAGATATACGAAGGAAAAGGAGGAAGGGGAAATGGAACGTAAAGAAGAGAAGAAGGAGGTGAAGTAGTAAGAAGAGGAAGAGGAGAAGAAGAAGGAGAAAGAGAAAATGAACGAGAGGCATAAGAAAGAAAAGAAGAAAGAGGAGGAGATGGAGAAGATATTATTATATATATATTAAAATATATATATAAAATATATAAAATATATATATATATATATATATATATATATATATATATATACATATATAAAGGAAAAAGAGGAAGATGAAGAAAAGAAGTATAAGAGGAGGAAGAGGAGATGGAGAAGGAGAAATGGCATAATATGGAAGCGAAGGAGGAGTAGATGGAGAAAGGGATTAAGAAGAAGAGAGAAGGGGGAGGAAACGGACAGAGAGGAGAGAACAGATGATGCAAAAAAAGGAAACAGGGGAGGCAAATAATAAGAAAAAGAGAAAGCGGATGAGGAATAAGAAGGAAGAGAGAGAAAATGAGAGAAGAAGAAAATAAAAGACGAAGCGGAATAATAATAATAATAATAATAACAATAACATTAATAATAATAATAATAGTAATAATAATAATAATAACAATAATAATAATAATAATAATAATAATGATAAATAATAATGATAATAAAATAATAATTCCACAACAAAATATATAAATTCCATGGTATTTTTCTTCTTTTAGAATTACTTTGTGTCTAACTTGACTCAGAGCTTCAAAAATGACGCTATCTATCTATCTACCTATAGTGTGTGTGTGTGTGTGTGTGTGTGTGTGTTGTGTGTGTGTGTGTGTGTGTGTGTTGTGTGTGTGGGGTGTGTGTGAGTGTGTGTGTGTGTGCGTCTGTGTGTGTGTGTGTTGTGTTGGTGTGTGATATAATATATATATATATATATATATATATATATAATATTATATATATATATATATTAATAATATATCTAATATATTACATATATATATATATGTCTTATATATATTATATATATATATATATCTATCTAAAATATAATATTATATATTTTATATTTTTCTAAATATTATATATATATTATATATTATATTATATAATATTATATATATCTAATGGAAGAAAAACCCACATACAAAATTAGATTTATTGAAAATGAATTACAGTTTCGAATCCACCTGGATTCCATTCTTCAGGTCCGATATATATACATATATAATATATATATAAAATTATATATATATATATATTTTAAATATAATATTATATATATATATATATATATGTATATATATATACATATATATACATATATATATATATATATATATATATATATATATATATATATATGTAAAATATATATATCTTCTTCTTTTAACGGTAGGTTTCATGTCTGAGCCGCCGTGGTCACAGCATGATACTTAATTGTAGTTTTCATGTTGTATGCTCTTGGAGTGAGTACGTGGTAGGGGCCCCATTCCTTTCCACGGAGAGTGCCGGTGTTACCTTTTAGGTAATCATTCTCTCTATTTTTTCCGGCTTCGGACCAGCACTTGACTTGGGGTGGCTTGGGCCCCCCAGTGGGTAGGGAGGCAATCAAAGGTTTAAGTTCCTTGCTCAAGGGAAAAACGCGGGCCCGGGTTGTCTCGAACCCTCGAACTCAGATTGCCGTCATGACAGTTTTGAGTCCGGGTGCTCTAACCTTTCGGCCACCGCGGCCTTATATTATATAATATATATATATATATATATATTTATATATATATATATATATATAATTTTTATATATATATATTATACTTTATATATATATATATATATGTATATTTTATAATATATATTTTTATATTATATATATAAAATATATATATATATTATATTATATATATATATATATTATAATATATATATCATATATATATATATATCTATATATATTATATATATAATTATATATATATATTATTATGTATCTGTTTCTAATTCTCTCTATTTTACGTTATCTATCTATCTATCTTATTTTCTCTATATATAATATATTATTATATCTATATATTTTATTATATCCTATTTTTCTTCTATACTATATATATTATTTAAAATTTATTATTTATATATCTTCTTTTATATCTATATATATATATATTCTCTCTCTCTATATCTATATCTATCTATTATTTTATATTATCTCCTCTATATCTATTATCTCTATATATATTTTTCTATTACCTAAAATTATATTTTATATAGATTTTTATTTTCTATACTATTATCTATATATTTTTATCTATATATCTCAAATATTATATTTTATCATTTATCTCTCTTTTCTATTATATTATTATTCTCTCTATAAAATATATATAATTTTATACAAATATTATCTTCTTTTATATATTATCTTTATCTCTATCTATATCTATCTCTATATATATCTATATTAATATATCTATATCTATCTTTTTCTCTATAGTTTCTATATATATATTTTCTTTATAATCTATATATACATATATATCTCTATTATATACATTTTATTACATATCTTATTTTATATCTATCTATCTCTATCCTCTCTCTATATCTTCTCTATCTTTTTTATCTATCTCTATATATATTTCTCTCATATCTTATTTATCTCATATATTATCTATTATTCATCTCTCCTCTAATTTATCCTCTCTCTCTCTGTCTATCTCTCTCTCCTCTATTTTAATATCTCTCTATCTATATCTTATTTCTTACTCCCCTACTTATATATTTCTATATTCTCTCTTTTTCCTATCTCTCTCTCTATTATATGTATTAAAATGTTTTATGCATGTATGTATATACCTATATATATATTGTATGTTGTTTACATTACATTCTGCATATAAATAT
>NC_051392.1:2501567-2505675 GCF_015228065.2 Penaeus monodon | reverse complement strand
TTATATTATATATAAAAAATATATTTTTTTTTTTTTTTTTTTTTTTTTTTTTTTTTTTTTTTTTTTTTTTATGATATTCTCTATTCAAACCAGAAATAAAATAGCACAATTCTAACAGCAATAACAAATACAATAAAATAAATATTAGCAGTAACAAAAACAACAAAAACATTTAAAAAAATATTAATGACTATAAATACAATAAAAACAACAAAACCGTATCTACGATCTATAGGAAAATAAATATATAAATAAATAAATAAATACTAATAATAATACTAAAAAAAAAATTTTAAAGTGTCCAAACAACACCAGAATTTGTAGAGGAGAGTGGCATGGGAAATTGAACCCACGAATTTTGGTTTCCTTTAGATCCCACTTTGCTTTCCCACCTTTATCCCCCCTAGTAAACCCTTTTCGTTCTTTCGAAAAAATTTTTGTTTTTTCATTACGCTGTAAATTTAACAAGGTTTGGGTGTGTGTGTGGTGTGTGGGGTGTGGGGTGGTGTGTGTGGTGTGTGTGTGTGTTGTGTGGTGTTGTGTCTTGTGTGTGGGTGGTGTGTGTTGGGTGTGTTATTGTTATCATATACATACACCACACACACACACAACACACACCACACACACCAAACACACCCCACCCCACACAACACATATATATATTATAATATATTATAAATAATATATAATATATATATATATATATATATATATATATATATGTATGTATACAGGATAAATGTATAAACATAAGTGTGTGTGTGTGCACATACATTTACAGATATAATATATGATGTATAAAATTTATTAAATGTATATGTATATCATATAGTATGTAGAAACTACGACACCACACACACACAACAGACACACACACACACAACACCACATACACACACACAGAGAATACATATAATATATATAATAATATATATATATATAATATATATATATATATATATATAATATAATATTAAAAGTAATTTTATATTATATATATATAAAATATAATATTATATATATATATATATACATATATTATATAAATATAAATAAATAATATATATATATATATGATATATATATAATAATATATATATTTATATACTATATATATATATATATATATATATATATATATATATATGAAGTTTATGCGGGTAAATAAAATACACCCACACATTTTCCCCCTCGACAAAAGATTTCGCGCGCAGGCCAGGTAAATCTTACAAGAAAAACAGCTAACATGTACCCACAGCACACCAAATCATGCAACTGCATTATATTACCAAACGCCTTTAAATCGCAACCTAAAAAAAATATTAAATATGTAATAGAAAAATCACAACGTTTTTCTTAACATTCCTTTCCTAAATTTGATTCATAGGCGTATTGTACAGTTTCCCGGAGAACTGCACATTTTATCACTACACAAAATTTTGAGTAACGGGGCAGTAGCTACGTGAAATGAAGGACCAACTCGACTGGTCCCGCTTGGCAATTGTGGCGTGACACCGTTGTTTATGGCCCATGAAATATTTTTGTTCCCTGAAACTACTGGACTGAAATTGGTGTGTGACAATGTTTGAACAATTGAGTTGCCCTTTTTCGCGTTTTGGCGCCGTTCTTTTTTTTTTTTTTTTTACTTCTTCATTATTTACATTAGAATTAGGTAACACGTTTGCTTGTCGGTATATTTAAATTATACTTCATGACTTCACTGTATTTTTTTTACAACTATTTGGTTTTTTACATGTATCATTTTATACGTATATAAATTACTTTTTTTTCTTTTTTCTTTTTTTTTTTTTACTTCATTATTTGCATTAGAATTAGGTAACACTGCTTATCGGTATATTTAAATTATACTTCATGACTTCACTGTATAATTTTTTTTTTATTTTTTTTATTTGGTACAAATATTAGGTTTTTTTCATGTAATCATTTTATACGTATGTCGTTGTTTGTGTTTGTATATATTCTATGTGTATGTGTGTGCGTATTTGGCATTGGCATGTGATTGTGTGTACTCCTGTGTCTACTTTTGTGTGTTCCTTTTATTGTTTATAGTGTGTACGTGTTTCTTGTTACTGCTGCTTCTGCTGTTGTTACTGTTGTTGTTGTTGTTGTTGTTGTTGTTATTGTTATTGTTGTTGTTGTTGTTGTTCTCGTGTGTACATCTGTGTTCATATTACACCAGCAAACTTACTCTAGAAAAGCGAAATAAAGACCAATACCAAAATCTGTTGTTAAATCTTACCAATCCCTGCTTATCAAAACTTCCTCTCGAGCATCGCATCGCAACTCTGCAGAGCCACGATTCTCCCAACTTCGCCAAAGGTGTTCGAACAGTCAAGAAAAGCCTCGGTAGTCGATTTCACAGCATTCGGACACGTGAACTCCGTCCGTGTCGAGACGTTGGGTTTGATTTTTTTTTTTTTTTTTTTATGAAGCGATAATAAGTATTTTAGGCATATTCGTATGCATGTAAAAATATATGCATAGGTATATGGACATGGGTGTGTGTGTGTGTGTGTGTGTGTGTGTGTGTGTGTGTGTGTGTGTGTGTGTGTGTGTGTGTGTGTGTGTGTGTGTGTGTGTGGGTGTGTGTGTGTCGTGTGTGTTTCGTGTGTGTGTGTGTGTGTGTGTGTGTGTCAAATGTGCATGCGTGCGTGTATGTGCCACTCAATATCAGTATATTTCAGATAAGCGAATCTCGAAAGGATAAATTAAGAATAATGTTACTATATCGGATTAAAATATCCACTGTACATGAATCCAACACGCATTCATATTCTAATACATAATCGGGCATAGAAAAGTACAGTAAAAGCGGTTATCTTTGATCCTGATAAGCTTATAGAAAACCAAAAAAAATAATAATAATAATAATAAAATATTTATTTCATTTGATCCTCCATTCCCAACAGCCGATAGATAGCTTACTCTTGCAGCAACAGGAATTCGTAATGAGGAAATGTAAATAATAAAACATAATATAAAATGCATATAAAATGAACCGCTTCATCAAAACATCCATAAAACAACAAAAATCACAACAAATATAGACATAAAAAGACAATAATCCAAAACACTTAAGAGTAACAAGTAAATAACATTAACACACACACACACACACACACACACACACACCCCACACACACACACACACCCCAATATATATATATATATATATATATATATATATATATTTAAAATATATGATATATATATATATATATATATAGATATATATAAAAATATATAAAACATTCAAAACAGACAAAACCCAAAATACACACAATTCACATACTCCACAAAAACACAAATAGAAAATAATAACAACATGAAATACAATACAAACACGTAGTAATATAGTTGAAGATAAGAGCTTTTAAAAAATATATATATGAACAAAACACATCCTTTTATCATCATTCACCCCCCAAAACCCCCATAAAACAAAAAAAAATGGCATAACAATAACAACAAGTGAATAGTTAATAACCCAAAAAAAGCATAATGAAAAAAACACAGATATAGTAAAAAATGGAAAAATAACAACAATTATATAACAAAAAAGCATTCCAACGCAAAAAACAATAACCGAAATATAATGTAAAACAAAAAAACGCAAAAATAACAGGATAATTAACAACAAACGCGAAAACAAAACAAACAAATATAAACTCCCTAAAATATAACTCCTAAAAAAATATATATATATATAAATAATAATAATGATAATAATAATGATAATAATAATAATAATAATAATAATAATAATAATAATATAATAATATATAACTTTTAAAAAATAGAAAGATAACAACTCCTTTAAAAGACAATAACTTTTTAAAAACAACTTAAAAACACAACAACTTAAAAAAAATAACAACAACTGCTTAAAAGACAATAACTTTTTAAAATAACAACTTAAAAAACACAACTTAAAAAGATAACAACTCCTTTAAAAGACAATAACTTTTTAAAAACAACTTAAAAACACAACAACTTAAAAAGAAAATAACAACAACTGCTTAAAAGAATAACAAAAGCATCCCACAGCCTTATCCTCGAGAAAAGGCGGCTTAATTCGAAAGCTCTC
>NC_051392.1:2461700-2468967 GCF_015228065.2 Penaeus monodon | reverse complement strand
TTGGGGGGGGTTTTGTTTTTTTTTTCCTTGCTTTGTTTTTATTTTTATTTATATTTGAGATATCTTTTTTGTATCATTTATTTTTCTGATTGTTCATCTGTTTATTTTATTCCGAGACCTTTTTTTTTCTCTTCGTTTTCCTCTCTCTCTCTCCTCTCTCCTCTCTCTCTCTTCTCGTCTTGCTCTCGCTTTTCTCGTCTCGCTCTCGCTCTCTTCACGCTCTCTCTCGCTCTCGCTCTCTCTCACTCTCGCTCCTCTCGCTCTCGCTCTCTCTCGCTCTCTTCTCGCTCTCGTCTGCTCTCGCCTCCTTTCTCTCTCTCTCTCTCTCTCTTTTTCCCTCCATCATTTTGATTAATACTAAAAAAATAATATTAAGAGATAATAATGATTACAAGGCAATACTAATATATACCACTACAAATACAATAATAAAAATAGAATAAAAATATAATAAAAATAAAAATAATAATAATAAAAATAATAATATAAAATATAAAAATAAAATAAAAAATTATGATGATAATCTATAAATACTCGTAAATTCAATGTGAAAAAATTGATAAAAAAGCATTACTCTAAAAGTGTTTATGTATGTATTTAAATGCGTTTCGTCAAAAAATAACAATGCCCTTCGATAAACAAAATTCAATACATATATCATAAAAAAAAAACTTTTCCTATGAAAAACAGCTCGAACCTAACCATTCCAAAGACCCCAAAATCCTTCTGGGGATCCCAAAAATAAATGCTAAAATCGGTGGAATCAAACCCTGAGGGGAATTTCATTTCCCAGGTAAAGAAAACCCTTTCTTACTAAGGAATGTAGATAGTCTGGTTCCTGTTTTACTGGGAGATCCCAGGAGTTAGTGTATTGGGGGTTGGAAATAAAGACTAGATTTGTTGGTGGGTTTATGAAAACCGTTTTTTTTTTTGTTTTTTTTTTTTTAAGAGGTTTTGTTTTTTTTTAATGTCGTTTTGTTTGTCAGTTCGTTTTTCTTTCATTGTTGCTCTTTGTAAGATTTTCTATGGGTTAAGTATTTTTCTTAAGTAAAGTTGTGTTTAAAACATCAGAATATTATTCCATTCCTGGGTTAGGGTTTACGTCGATTTTCCCCATGAATATAACACACTTTCTTTTTGATCTTAAAGATGTTGTGTGTGTGTGTTTGTGTGTTGTGTGTGTGTTGTGGTGTGTGTGTGTGTGTGTGTAAAAATTTAATTTATATATTTATATTTAATATATTATATATAATATATAATAATATATATATATAATAAAAGGGATTATAAATACAAAAAGGATAAATACACTTTACATCAAAAACTAATGCACATCCATGCCAAAAAAAGGAAAAAAATAAATTAACCACACGCACCCCAAACACACACACACACACACACACACACACAACACACACACACACACACACACACACCACAAAACACACAGACGCACCCCAAAAGCGATCTTAAAAAATTATTCCAATTTACACAAATTCCCGTTTTCTATGAAACACACTCCGAACCCCATTTTTTACATCGATAAATCATTTTTCAAATGTCACAAAACCATGAAAAATTTTTACGGTCCGACACCTTTCCTCTGGTTTAGGGTCAGTGTGGGGGCGGGGTTTTTTAACACGGGGAACCTCTTGTGGGGGGAAGTCGACCTTATAGCGTGTGTAAGGCAAATTTGCCTGAACCCCCGGGGTCATAAGAAAAATACGATCTTCAGGTACTCAAACCCTGTTTTTATCTCAGTGGGTGGGGCCGGGAAACGGGGAAGGGGGGGGGGAGGGGGGGGTTTGGAAGTGGAGTTGGGGGTTTTTTTGTGTCGTCGTTTTTTATGTTTTTATTGGTTTTTTTGTAGCTGAGTTTTGTTGTTGCTTTGATGTTTGTTTTTTGGTGGTGTTTTTGTATTTGATGTTGAGTAGTTTTGGTTTTTGTTGATAAGGATATGAAATTTTTTAAACCCGTCATCATTATTGTTTTCAAAGTATTTTTACTATTTCTCATTACTATTATTTATTATTTAGATTTTTCAAATTATTTTTCTTCTCCTTAATATCATCATTCACTTAAAACACGTAAAAAATACGAGGAGTAAAACACGGGATATTTGAATTTCGTCACGCGTCTTTCGATTTAGATTAAAAATATGAATTACCTTTTATAGATTAAATAAATCGGTTATTACGTTTAGAGGAAAAGAAAAGAGAGAATTTGTTAAGTCACAGACAATCGTGATTTAATGTTCTTTTTATTTTTATTTGTAACGTACCGCATACTTTTTTGGCGTGTTTTTTTATACAAAAAGAACTTTGAAAAAATATACATTTTAATGATTATAAAATTTCAGCATAATTAGATTTCAAAAAAATATTTCACTTTATTTCTGGGGGTTTTTTTTGCTTCATGATTTTGAGGTTTAAAATAAAATGCATGCGTCTGTTTTTTTTTTTTTTTTTTCTTTTTAAAATGCAAAAAATGTATAAGAAAATGCTTTTAAAATTTTGAAAGTTTCCGAGAATTAGTGAAAATTTTTTTCCCCTTTAAAGTTTTTAAAACATGAAATATGAATTCAAAAATAAATTAGGGGAAAAGATAAATCGACACACACCCCCACACACACACACCCACAACACACACACAACACAAACACCACACACACACACCAATACATCACAATACACACCATTCATATTTGAAAAGACATAGATTGATAGAGGAAAACAGTGCGTCCCTTTTAACTAATGATATTTAATGATGTTTTGTAGTAAAGATGATAGAAAAAAAGATGAAAAATAAAAAATCAAGTAAAAAATAACAAATAATATATGCAACACCCCTTCCCATTCTCCCTCCCCCCCCCCCCCCCGCATCTCGGTATCCGCGAAAAAACAAACGCCCCCCAAACCAATTTTGCCCTAAAGCCAAATCCACAGAGGCAAAAGTTAAAGGAAACACACCCCCCTTCCCCTCTGTAGACCAACTAACCCCTTTATTACAAACGGGGGAGATGGAGAAATATATCGTAAAAGACCAAAAAGCTCAGGTCGGGCATCCTTGGGCGCTGAAGGATTAAACTTAGGTAAAGTTAGCAATTTTTGGGAAAAAAAAAAAAGTGAGATAGGCGGTCTTCTTTGTAGGGGGAATAATGAATACTGTCGTGATAAAAGTGGAATTTGGGGTTGTGTATGGGGGGGGGGGTGGTGTGGTATATGTGCTGTGGGTTTTTGTGGGTGTATGTGTGTGTGTGTGTGTGGTGAGTGGGGGGCGTGGGGCGGTGTAATTTTTATGTGTGCGCTTGGCGTGGCCGGTGTGTTTGGTGTTTGCTGGTATAAATAGGATTTATTGGGTGTGATTATGATTATTGCTAAAGCTAATGAGGGTGTCATGTAGAAAAGTGTAGTATGGTGTGTTAGATGATGAGGTAGTGTGTGAAATAAAGATGTGATGGTAATCCGGTGGTTTTGTTGATGATGATGGGGGCAGCGATAAAGATATGGATGGGGGAAATTAAACGGAGTTAAATTAAAAGATCAGGATATGATAATATAATAAGGATGATAATGAGGAGGAAAAATGTGATGATGAGATGATGATGATTATGATGAGATGGTAGTGGGTGGTGACGACGACGATGAGATGGTGATGATTAAAGATGATGATTGATGGTGAAGGTGTGGTGATGATGATGGTGATAATACTAACCAAACATGTAAATATCAATGGAAAAAAAAAACGATAATGATAACGAGAATGTTTAATAAAAAGCATTTTCAACACCATTATACGGGATTATCAAAAAAACGGGCCCCCCCCCCCCAAAAAAAAAAAAACTTCAACGGGAAATATTCACTACTGCTCTTGCAGGAAGGGTTTTAAGAAAACCCGTGAAATATCTTTGGGAAAATAAATTGCAAATGAACATGAAAGTGACGAGATAAATTTTTGTTTGAAAAAAAAAAAAAAGATGGGGAATTTTTCAAAATTTAATTACGTTTATTAATTACGTTATTATCAATTAGTCTATCTTTGAAGGGATATTTTTGTTCATAATACGTAGACAAAAATATATTGATATCTGTCCTATCTATTTATCTAAGGGTTTGTTTGTCCATGTTACATAAAAAAAGCCTTAATTTATTAATAAATTTTGCAAGCGTTTACATATTTCTTTTTTAAGTATATTTAACAACAACGGGAGCAAAAACAACAAAAAACACAACAAAAAGCAACAATAACATCCAAAAGCAGAAAAAAAAACAAAAACAACAACAGCAATAACACAAAAACAATACAACCCAAAGCAAAACAAACACCACCAACAACAGAATAAAAACAAAAATAAAAACAAAAACAACCAACAACCCTAAATTTCCAATCATCTTATTTTGTGACCTTTAAATTTTCCGTTCCTTCAAAACGTTTTTAAAAGGCCGTGGGTCCCGGGTAAGCATCTCTCAAATACAGAATAAAAGGGCCGTCAGTGGAATCCGGTAAACAGTTACTAGAGATATTCCCCATTATTACAAAAACCACCACGTTCTGGAAAACCCATGGTGATGTGGGGTGAGCGGTGGGGGTGGTTGTGGTGGGATGGTGATTGGGGTGTGGGGATGGGGTGGGGGTGGGGATGGTGGGATAATGATGATGATAATGATAATAGTGAACGAAAACCCTATAAAGAGAAATTTATCTCACGATGTTGATGATGATAATGACGATGACGATGATGATGACGACGATGGTGAGACAATTTTCAAGAATTTAATGTAAAGATAAAGGAAAAGATAAGATATAAAATAATGACAATGGTGTGATGTTATTTTATATGATAATGGTAACCAAATAAAAAAATTAGAGTATAACATAATTTCATTCTGAAGTTTTTCACAGTTCAAAACAAAAGATTAAAAACAAACTTAACTGCGAAAAGAACAGAATTAACCACTACAAATTGTTTTTATTTTTTAATCACTTATTTTGTTTTATCAATTTTGGTCTTTAAAAAAATCCACACACACACACACACACACACACACACACACACACACACACAAAAAGCGTCTTGCACATTACTTTTTTTTTTTTTTTTTTTTTTTTTTTTTTTTTTTAGAATTTGCCTTCCTAGTTAAATTCTTTTTTTTGGGGGGGGGGGGGGAAGAGTAATGTCGAGGGAGCGTAAAGGCGATTTGTCTTTCATTCATGGAAAATGTCATCACGAAATTTCCAGCTGACATTTTCACTTTTCTGCAAGGGCACGATTGCAAGCCGAGAAAAGTATTTTGTAATCTGATTACGTGTAATGCGACTTTGCGGACTGATATCTCCTCGTTATTATTTCTGAAATATTGCTATCGTCACCAGAGATGTCTGCATTATCATTACTATTGTCATGTCATGTTTTGGTAATAATTATAATAGTAATTATTACTACTATTGCTACTACTCTCTTTGCTGGTATTACTACTACTTATAATGATAATGATAAAGATAATGATAGTGATAGTGATAGTGATAGTGATGGTGATAATGATGGTGATGGTGATGGTGATGGTGATGATGATAATGATGGGGATAGTGATGGTGGTGATGGTGATAATGATGGTAGTGAAATTGATTGAGATGATAAAAATAAGGACAATAATAACTTCCATTGTTGTATTATTATTATTGCAGATTTTAATTATCGAGACCAATTATTTGAGAACACTTATTCTACTGATGTTGCTAATAGTTAATAAAGAACAAAGGGGTTATGTAAATTATATGCAGATTGCAGGTAAAGTATCATATATCATATGTTATTGTTATTTATTATTTTTGACACCACTTAGTAGTGATGATGATAACAGTAATAATGAAAATAATAAAATTGATTAGAAAGTGTGATAGATAGACCTCTCGTATTTAATTCCATAAACAATATCTTATCATTATTCTGTTATTTGAATATGAATGGTTAACAAGCGGGGATTCCATTTAACAAACCATTTTCAACCTTATGCCATGACAGTAAAGGCGAAATTTGCTTAGCAAGACGCCTTTCTCCTGGTGATAATATCTATTAGTACCGCAACCCCGTTATTATCACCGTAGGGAGTCGAGGGGGGGGGGGGTGTATATGAACCCCAAGACCTTTGCTGACCTTTTTTGATAATTGACATACTCGGTCTTAATTGGTTCTTGAGCTTAATTGGAAATAATTAGCGTTTAAATTTTTTGTTTGCTCTGTTGTATTTATTGTTAATGAAATTATCATCTGTATTACAATAGCTATAATTATATTGATTAAGAAAAAATATTGTACTTTATGCGTCCTAATAATACAGTCTAAGTTATAATAAGCAAGATTCTTCATTTTCTTTCAATTTTTGTCGTTGTTAATATAATTCATATAAGTCTAATAAATAGGTAGATAATAATAATAATACATGTACAGAAATGACGACAAAAAAGATAGGGGCTTTAGGAATATAATTACTCAGTTATAATACGTCAATACAAAAGCAATATTCTGTAGTGCATTTCTTCACTATTACGCTAATCGAAATTGTTATTTTTTAAGCGTTAATGGATGTCAGCTGATTTATATATATTCCTTCCATAGGCTGTGATCTTCCTATTATTCTATGGATAAATAGGTGCAGCTTACTAGCAAAAGGAACTATTGGACAAGCGGTTCTCGACCTTATATCTCGCTAATACTCTTTCCACTAATACTACTTCTACTATTACTACTACTGATACTACTACTACTATCACTGATTGTAATAATGATTATTGTAGTAGTAGTACTACTAGTAATAGTCAAAGTCAAAGTCAGAACACTTTATTCCATTAATTACAATGATTTTTCTTTTTACATAGATAGTGACATCGTACAGTAATACAGAATAAGTAGAAACAATAGTAAATACAATGGTAGGAGAGATATAAAATAAAATAAAATAGAATAAGATGGTCACATCATTAGAAATAAGTTACATGGGTTTGCATTGTATTAAAAGCCTGATGCCCTTGACAATTTAAAAGATGTTCCTTTAATTTCTTTTTGAAAGTAAGCAGGTTGGAGGTGTTTCTAATTTAGTGTGGTATGTTGTTCCAGATCTCGGGTCCTCGGATTTGCATTTGCCTTGACCCTGTTTCCATGTATGACCTTCTGACTGTAGAAGTAATCTGTCTGGTTGGATGCCTGTTTTGTACCAAAGTTTTAGAGGTTCCCCTTTTTCATGTATTTTTGAATTTCATTTAGACAATT
>NC_051392.1:2457835-2461600 GCF_015228065.2 Penaeus monodon | reverse complement strand
CATTTAACACAAATACGACACATTAATTTGACGCTTCCTGTAAGAAATAACTCGAAACCCCACTCCTGATACCCTGTTGTAAACTCGCCTCCCACCCTAACAAAGGTTTCGTGCGTATATGGTTACACTTTTAGCTCTTGCTTTCTCAACTTGGAAACACTGTGTAGCCGACACCACGTATTTCGCGGAAAACCTGATATCACTTTCTGAGTTTCAAGCCGCGTCGTCGCTATAGGAAAATGTTTTAGAGAGAAGGGAGAAGGGAGAGGGGAGAGGGGGGAGGGAGTGCTAGGAAAATGTTTTAGAGTGAGGGAAAAGGGAGGGGAGAAGGAGGGGTAGGGAATGGGAGAGAGGGAGGGAGGTAGGAAGGTTTGATGGAGAGAGAGAGAGAGAGAGAGAGAGAGAGAGAGAGAGAGAGAGAGAGAGAGAGAGAGGAGAGAGAGAGAGAGAGAGAGAGAGAGAGAGAGAGAGAGAGGAGAGAAGAGGAGAGAGAGAGGGTGGGAAAGAAGAAATATGGATCAACAATGACAAGTATTTTTACGCGCAGACACACATACACAAGCCACAGGAGTATATGTATATTGTATTTATACATACAATAATATATTATAATATATAATTTAATATATATATATTAATTATTATGTGTGGTGTGTGTGGTGTGTGGTGTGTGGTGGTAGTGTGTGTGTTGGTGTGTGTGTGTGTGTGTGTGCGGAGTGTAGTGGTGTGTGTGTATGTGGTGTGTGTGGTGTGTGTGTGTGTGTGTGTGTATATTGTGGTATAGTTACTTGTTGGCTGTGTGTGTGTGTGTGTGTGTGTGTGTGTGTGTGCGTGTGTGATGAGATAAGAATGATATATTACAAACACTTAATCATCCCCATCATCAAAATCCTCATCAGCAGCACCATTATCAGCATGGAAATAACATTATGACCTTTGACGGTGTTGTAATATTAATACGCTACTTCTCATCATATTCATTAATCAAACTGATACCCGATCAAAACGTGATACGACTGATAACTTCCGCGTATTTGTACTACTAAAAAGGAAAAAAAAAAAAAAAAAAAAATCTCAGCGGGTTAAATCGATTCCGTTTCTGTCTGTCTCCTTCCGGTCTCTCTCTTTCACTTCCTTCTTTCTCTTACATTTTCTTCAGTTCTTTTTTCCTATTCCCCTTCCTATCCATTCGTCCTTCTCTTCCTCCTTCTCTCCCCCCTTCCTCCCTTTCCATCTCTCCCTCTCTCTCATCCCTTCCAATAAGAGGGAGGTAGAGAGATAGATGGATAGGGAAGGAGAGATAGATAGATAGAGAGAGAGAGAGAGAGAGAGAGAGAGAGAGAGAGAGAGAGAGAGAGAGAGAGAGAGAAGAGAGAGATGGAGAGAGAGAGATGGATAGGGAGAGGGAGAGGCAGAAAAAGAGAGAGAGATAGAGCTGTAGATGGAGAGAGGGAGAGAGAGAGAGAGAGAGAGAGAGAGAGAGAGAGGGAGAGAGAGAGAGAAGAGAGAGATGGAGAGAGAGATAGACAATCCGACAGACAGACAGAGTGTTTGATGAATGACTACACAGACAAACAGGACCTTTCCTAACACATCGAACACATCTATTGCGAACACCCCCCCCTCCTCTCCCCCCTCCATGCATCCCCCCACCCACCTATCCCCCCACCCACCCACCTGCCACCCACTGTGCTATACCATCCACCCCCCCATCCACCCATCCACCCACCCACCTTGCCATACCCATTAACCCCCCCCACCCACCCAGCCGCCCATCTCACCCCCTCACCCCCCCCCCCCCACCATTTACGCCCATCTCGGATAAGCTCTTCCGGGATCTAAGATTTGCAACACCTTTTTTATCTCGCTATTGGCTGTTATTCACTCAAAGGCATTGACGCTTCTGGCTTCTCTACTCCCCCACCTCCCACCCCTCCTCCCCTCCTCTACCCCTCCTTCCACCCCCTCCACCCCCCCTCCATCCCCCCTCTTTTCCCCTCCCCCACCCTCCCTCTTTCCCCCCTCCACCCATATCGTGGCTTTTAGCGATATCAGCTTCTCGCGAAAACGATATAGATTGTAGCCTGTCACCTCCCTTCGACCTGAGGGTGGGCTGGAGGAGAAGGGATGAGGGTGACATGAGTTCCCGGGAGAGAAAGGGTGGGTGGGGAGGGAGAGGGAAGGGGGGGTGGGGAGGGAGAGGGAAGGGAGGGTGGGTGGGGAGACAGAGGGAGAGGGAAGGGAGGGTGGGTGGGGAGACAGAGGGAGAGGGAAGGTTGGAGGAAGGGAAGGTGGGGGGAGACAGAGGGAGAGGGAAGGGAGGGTGGGTGGGGAGACAGAGGGAGAGGGAAGGGTGGGTGGGTGGGAGACAGAGGGAGAGGGAAGGGTGGGTGGGTGGGGAGACAGAGGGAGAGGGAAGGGAGGGTGGGTGGGGAGACAGAGGAGAGGGAGGGGGGGGGGGGGGAGACAGAGGGAGAGGGAAGGGAGGGTGGGTGGGGAGACAGAGGGAGAGGGAAGGGAGGGTGGGTGGGGAGACAGAGGGAGAGGGAAGGGAGGGTGGGTGGGGAGACAGAGGGAGAGGGAAGGGAGGGTGGGTGGGGAGACAGAGGGAGAGGGAAGAGAAGGGGAATGGTAGTGGGGAGGGACGAGGAGGATTGGGGTGGGTGGGAAGGAAGGGAAGTGTAGTGGCTACGTGTTTTAGCTAGTCTTAGTGATTGTGGCAAGTCAAATAGGCAAAGAGAAGAAATTGCGGATTAAGAAGGAACTGGTATAATTGCAGATGAGGAAACGAAATAGTTGCTTATCTTATAATTGGCCTAATATCGTCTCTTTACTTATATACTTAGATGATATTTAGTGCAAGCAACACATAGCAAAAAGAAAAAGTAAAGGAAAAACAACAATGGCAATTTAAAAAAAGTAATATACTAAAGCTAGTTAAAATACGTAAAACTATTAAAGTTGCTATATTAAGATTACCAGTAACATAAAGTATTATAATATAAGTCCATACTTAAAGACCAATGAACTAAATACATGGTTATATATCATGTTTAAAGCGATAATAATAGATATCCCAGTAACAGAATCTAATTTATAAGTAATTTAAAACAATCAGTTAATGTATTAGTACAGGATGTTTAAAGATTACTAGTAAAACCTATTTAAAGAATTGCTAATTAGTTACAGATTACCGGTACCCAGTAACGTATTACATATGCCAACTAACAGACCAATGAAAGCTAGCAATATCATGGTTATAATGCATTTATTAAGCGATAAAATAGGATAGGGATACTCAGTAACAGAATCTACATCATAACAGTAACTTAAAAAGATGTTGATAATGTAGACTGTTCGATGTTTTACCTGATGTTTTACTTAGAGATTATGTTCGTGAAGTGATGGGCAATTATGGCCTTTGTGTCATGAGAGCAAAAAGGCGAGAACTAACTTTGTAGGATTTTAGTATTGCAATTATTATTACAACTATTATTATTATTATTCTAGATGAGTAACATTGGATTGGAAAGTAACGGATTTTTTTCCTGATATCTTGTTTAGTTGTAAAATATTTTATCAGAAATATTAGCATTCAGTGTGTGTGTGTGTGTGTGTGTGTGTGTGTGTGTGTGTGTGTGTGTGTGTGTGTGTGTTGTGTGTGTGTGTGTGTGTGTGTGTGTGTGTGTGTCTGTGCAATACTATCACAGCACAATTTACACACATTTACAAGAAAATAAAACCACGGATCTTTCATAGAGTTCA
>NC_051392.1:2432835-2442835 GCF_015228065.2 Penaeus monodon | reverse complement strand
GTATTTATTAGGATATAGTGCATTACGGGGTTAGAAGTTTAAGGCTCTTGATAGATTGCTGAGTACGAAAGGATATTGTGTGCATATGTATATAAATATAAATATATATATATATATATATATAATATATATATATATATATATATATATTTATATATATACATATATATATATATATATATATATATATATATATATATATATGTATGTATACATATATATGTGTGTGTGTGTGTGTGTGTGTGTGTGTGTGTGTGTGTGTGTGTGTGTGTGTGTGTGTGTGTGTGTGTGTGTGTGTGTGTCACCGTATACCACACAAGTACAAAGAATAATTGATTCATCAAAGTAAATATTTTTTTCTTTCGCGAACTCAAATGTACTGTAATTTTGAGATTTCTTGCCTGTTTTCCTTTTGTCAAGATGCTCTGGAACATTTAGCACGAACCACTTTACGCGAATTTTTTTTTTCTCCATTATTTCATTGTTTATTCATCAACATAAAAAAATCGCGAACCTGCTCGAACAAATAATAATAATAATAATAATAATAACCACGACTTTGGGCCAAATGTCATCAAGTCAAATTCTCCCCGTCTGTCTCTCTTTGATTTGTTATCGGCTTAAAGGATAAGGTCAGGGGAATGGTCAGGCTTCCTAAGAAAGAGGGAGGAAGAGAGGAAGGGAGAGAGAGAGAGAGAGAGGGAGGGGGAGAAAGAGAGAGAAAGAGAGAGAAGAGAGGGGGGGGGGGAGAGAAGAGAGAGGAGGGAGGGGAGAGAGAGGAGGGAGGGGAGAGAGAGAGAGAGAGGGAGAGAGAGGAAGAGACAGACAGACACACAGACAGACAGACAGAAAATAAAAAGTAAATATCCGTTTCAAATTTTCTCTCAGTATCGGCATCATTCAAAATAACCAAAATCAGACAACTCTTTCTAATCTTGATGATCTTTACCCATATATGCTTAGACCATCATCATTCGCGATTGTATCTCTTCGTTAATCTGTATGTATAGATATCCATCCATGTAATTACCCACTTCAGGACGTACCTTGCCAAACACAAATACAAACGCACTTTCACACCCTTCTATGCAAATGAGGACAGACTCACTAGTTTAATTCTATTTTAGGATTAATCTTTGTGTTATATCATTATCATTGTTCTTCTTCTTCTTTCTTCTGTTTCTAATTTTTCTTCTTATCATTATCATCATCCTTCTTCCTCTTTTTCTTCTGCTTCCTCTTCATCCTCTTCTATCTTCTTCTTTTTCTTCTTCTTCATCCTTCTTTTTCTTCTTCTTCATCCTTCTTCTTCTTCTTCATCTACTCCTCCTCCTCCACTTCCTCCTCCCTCCCCTTCTTCTTCTCCTTCTCCTCCTCCACCTTCTCCTCTTCCTCCTCCACCTCCTCTATCTCCTCTTTCTTATTTTTCTTCTTCTCCTTCTCTTTCCTCTTCTTTTCCTTACAAAAAAATATCCTTAATCCATAGTTCCCTTTGTTTAACCAAGTTACAAACACTGTCTGATCAACCTTCCATTGATTTCTTTTCATCTTTAGTTGGTCAAAATATTTGCTTAACAACTTCCCGATGACTTAACTGAATTGGGAAAGGTCAAAGGTCACAAGCAAACACTTTCTACCTGATCTGAGAGAATCACAGATGACCCCCAGATACATAACAAGGATAAATCACACACGCGCGCGCAAGGGTAACATCAATTATTCATTTGCTACACATTTTTTTTTAATATCAGAAGTGGCTTTAATTAGTATTGAGTCAGGCCTGACGTATAATATATCATTCAGTCAGATTTGATTAAGTCATTAATATCTGAATTTGTAAAGAGAGGTTACTGAACTTACAAGATGTACACGTAATACTCACACACACACACAAACACACACACACACACGCACACACACACACACGCACGCACACACACACACACACACACACACACACACACACACACACACACACACACACACACACACACACACACACACGCACACACACACACACACACACACACACAAAAGCACACACACAAAAACACATATCTATCTATCTGTGTGTGTGTTTTCTGCTTTTGCTACAAAAACAAATGACAGAATTGTAACTGCAACATCAGTAAAATCTACAAATAGTACTACATTTTTTAAATATTTTATCTCTGGGTATCTGAGTAAAACTGGATTTTTTTTTAGGGGGGGGGAGGGAGAGAGGGGCAACACTAAGATCATCATTATGTTTTTTTTCTCATTTTTTTCGAATTTCGACTAAAATCAACTAAAGAAATGGAATTCATGAAATGAAATGAAATAAATACAAAAAGATGGAATTCAAGCCCACTAACCTTTTTCATTTTTTTGTCTTTATGTTTCTCTACGATGCTTGAGGGAGAAGAATCCACCAATTAAAACTAAAATAGGTTCATTGGAGATCAGCTCTGACGAAAATAAAAGGGTCAAGGTCCTTCATGGTCCTGTGCCCCACACGCCAGGCTTTGCCCGAGAGTGCTGCTGCCAGTACTAATATTCATAATGTGAAATGGTATTAGGAACGAGGGTAACAGATTTAATTAATATAAGGAAGTAATAATGACAATGATGATAATGATGGTGTGGAGAAGGAAGTGGAGGAGGAGGAGGAGGATCACCATCTTCATCCTCACTTTCATCATCATCATCGCCATCACCATCACCACCATCATCATCCTCACCATCACCATCATCGCCATCGCCATCGCCATCATCATCATCATCATTACCATCATCATCATCATCATCATCATCATCATCATTATCTTCATCTTCATCTTCATCCTAATCCTCATCCTAATCCTCATCCTCCTCATCATGATCATCATTATCATCAAGGTAGTAATAATAATAATGATGATGCTTATCATAACCTGAGTATTGCCAAGATGATTATGGTTGAGAATGTAATTACAGAACACAGATTATACTCATTATAAATAGCTTTCTTATAAAGACAAATTCTTACAAAATAATTCAACATAATAAATAAAAGAGTTTTGTTATTGAATCTCATAATTACCAATATAAAATATAAAATCACAAATACATCTCACTCTTACCCCCACCCGAGAGAGAGAGAGGGTGAGGGAGAGAGGGAGAAAGAGAGAGGGGGGGGAGGGGGGGGAGGAAGTGAGGGAGAGAGGGAGAGAGAGAGAGAGAGAGAGAGAGAGAGAGAGAGAGAGAGAGAGAGAGAGAGAGAGAGAGAGAGAGAGAGAGAGAGAGAAACCGACAGACAGACAGAGAAACAAAAAGGTAAATAAGCACAAAACCAAGACCTTTTCTGGAGTGTGTGTGTGGGGTGGGGGTGGGGTGGGTGGTCCTCGCTAACAATTGCAATTCAACGGCCTTTTCAGTGACACCAAAAACTCTGCTCAGTTAGAAACAGTTTCTCTGACTCTTCCAGAGCGCCGAAAGTCAGATAACGTATTTGAACAATGCAATTAGCCTAATTAACTAAACTACTGCTCTCGTAAGTAAACCGCTAAAGTCATGTTAATGAAGACAGACAGGCTCCCTTTTTCCTACTCAGAATGATGTTATTTGTGTGGTCAATTTGAGCCAAAGTACAGTACACTCTGGAGTAGGAAAAAAAGTCATGTGTGTACCATACACACACACACACACAAAAACACACACACACACACACACACACACACACACACACACACACACACACACACACACACACACACACACACACACACACACACACATATGAGTATGTTTTTTTATCATATAAATAGATAGATAGACAGACAGAATGTTTGTATGCGAATGAGAAAAACAAAATAGTTGAAACTTTTATTTTAACATTTATTTTCTCAGAACAAAATAATACATTAGTTGAAAGACAACCCGTAGGCTCTTAGAATACACTATTGGCTATAAGAATCCATCTACAATATGATTACGTAATACTAATGCGGAAACCTATAATTACTGTCATTAATATTAACCTATTTGTACTTAGCTTATTTACACGATAGCATGGCATCATTATGATTACGTACAAATAACACGTTTTCCATTGTGAAAATGATTGTATTACAATCGCCATTATTAACTATTTGTAGTACTAATAACTTCAACAACAGTAGTGTTTCCATCATAGCTTTCCCCATTTTATTATGATTATCATTATTATATTTTATTTATTTATTTATTTATTTGTTTTTATTATTCTTTATTTTCAAGGGGTCACTGATGAAGAATTCTCTTTCTACCGTCTAGTTTTTGGCCATTATCAACACATTTTCACATAGTTCTTCACAAAGACACAATCTCAAATCCTTCACACTAATCCCCTAAACCACTCCCATCAAAGTAAAAAAAAAAAAAAAAAACTAACAACAGCAAAAAAAAAAAAAAATCATACAAAAATGATATTCTCTCTTATCCAACTTTTCTTTGATTTAGCCTTTAGACACCTTCAACAGCAAGCCCAGCCATCAAGGTAGCCACAAACGGGGCATCTGTTTTCCATAAAGCAGGGGGCGGAACACGGTCCAAGCAGGCAGCAGGCAAGTGTTGTTAAGGTTGTGCAGTCGGGTTCCAGTGTCCCAGTCTGTAATAAATAAATAAATGAATAAATAAAAATAAATAAATAAATGAATAAATAAATAAATGAATAAATTAATAAATAGATAGATAGAGAGATAGATAGATAGATAGATAGATAGATAGATAGATAGATAAGTAAATAAATGAAATAAAAAGTTGTTTTTTATTAGGTCTGTTTGTGTAATTGTAAAGTTAAAATATCTTAACATAAATGGAGGTATTTACGTGATATTATTATCATTATTTACCTAGGTTTAGTGGGTCATACGGCGTTTCATCCTACAAAATGTGTATTTACAATATCAGGGCTATATAGTTTTGAACACTTGTTTCTTGTGAATTTTTATATGACAAGTTAACATTAATAATTAAAAGACCACATAACTCATCACTTAAGTATAGCAATTTTAGGAGGTAACATGAAAATGAGATAAACGATGTGTGAAGTGTGTTTCCAATGTTCATTTATTTATGAACACTTGAAACACGCTCTAGGCATCTCATTTAATGATTTTATGAACCACTGGAAGTAGAAAATAACGAAATAACCATATCCTAAGAACCTTCCGCGGTGTTGCCATATCAAGAGGCTGCCATTTGGGGTATTCCACATCAGTCTCGCGTGCGATGAATCGGATGTGTGAAGATAATTGCATTCTCTCTCTCTCTCTCTCTCTCTCTCTCTCTCTCTCTCCTCTCTCTCTCCTCTCCTCTCCTCACTCTCACTCTCACTCTCACTCTCTTCTCTTCTCTCTACTCTCTTCTCTCTCTTCTCTTCTCATCTCTCTCTTCTCTCTTTCTTCTCTCTTCTTCTTTCTTCTCTTCCTTTCTTCTTTTCCTTCTTCTTCTATTTTTTTCCTAATTTCTTCTATTTTCTTCGTTTTCGTCTTTTACATTTTCTTTCCTTTTTTTAATCTTCCTCTTTTCTCCTCCTCTTGCTTTTTAATTTCTTCTTTTCCTCTCTTTTGTTCCTTTTTTTCTTTCTATCTTTTTTCTTCTTTCTTCTAGTTCATTTCTCTCTCATTCTTTATTTCTTCGTCAGTCTAATTCTTTTTTTAATTTCTCTTTTACTCTTTCTCAAAATATCATAAGAAAAGGTTTCAGAATTTCAAGTTCGTACTGTTGCATGCTAGTTTTATCGTCTAACAGTATTTGTTCTTTTCGTTTCTAATAGAAAAAGTCTTCAGAAATTCATAGAAAGTTATTCCATGTTCTAGCGTGTGTGTGTGTGTGTGTGTGTGTGTGTGTGTGTGTGTGTGTGTGTGTGTGTGTGTGGGTGTGGGGGAGTGTGGGGGGGGGTGAGTGCTGTGTCGTGCGTGCGTGCGTGCGAAGTGCAATTTGCGTTGACGTCGCAGAGAATAAACTTGGATACACTTCAAATATGTGGAAAGAATAAATCTTGAGTGGATAGGGATGCAGTAGAATGACACGCACGTTGGCCTCTACACTTCGAACGAAAAACTTTTTGAGAGAGAGAGAGAGAGAAGAAAGAGAGAGAGAGAGAGAGAGAGAGAGAGAGAGAGAGAGAGAGAGAGAGAGAGAGAGAGAGAAGACAAGGACAAAAAAAAACACAACGGAATCGGTCTGTGGACTACCAACATGCCGACCGCTGACGTTACTCCATATACAAACCTTCCCTCTCCCGTATACTGTATACTAACCTTACAGGCTGGACATATGTTTGACTGCACTCTCATAAATCCAGGTTGTTCAAAGGCGTGTTTCACCTGCGCAGGCCTCACTGCATTACCACCTCGTTGCCAGTGATCACTCCTATTTGACCCGGAAATAGTGAACGGGGTTTCAGTCGGCAGGTCTCCGTTAGAGTCCATGGCGAGGCTGCGTAGAATAAGTAAAATTGGTACAAGATAAGTATACTTAATAACAATGGAAAATATTTAAATGAAGAATGATTAAAAGCCAATTTTACAATTATAACAACAGTAAGAACAAGAGTAATGAATAATGTTAAGATTGATACTACTGTTGATAATAATTATTATTATGATACATTACCCACTCATAAGTAAACACATGGAACTGAAATATTAATGAATATTTACACTGTCGTCAATCTGTGGAACACAATTTCAGTATGATTCCTTCAGTGCACAGCACATAAATAAGTTCATAATGAATGAAGCTACGTGAATAATCTAAGCAATAACGTTGAGAGAAAACAAAAGCAAAGTTGGAGTTACCGTAAAATAAAGGAGAGAGGAGATGGCAATACGAATATAGTTAATGATTATAAATATAGTTAGCACACCTGTTTTCTTATACCATGACGTGTTATGTTTGTGGAGGAGATACTGTTGGTATCAAACAGACTTAATCGGTTATCATAAAAAAAAAACGAATATGGACTACAGTGGGAACATAGACTGCACAGACAACATAGAAAGCCACATTAATAATAAGGAAAGACTATAGAAGCATAGGATGACTACATTATCATTGCAGACTCCGTAGACAACACAAGAAAGATTGCATCAGACAACACAAAAAAAACTACACAGACAACAGAAAACTACATAGACAACTTAGAAAGACTACATGAAATACACAGAATGACTACATAGACAACATACAAACACTGCATAGACAGCATAAAAAGACTACATAAACAACATACAGACTACATAGGCAACACACAATGACTACAAAGCAAGGTCAGCTCACAAGACTCACACGCAGCTGACACCCCTACACAAACATGTATTATGCATCAACATACACGCACGTCTTCTAGCAGTCAGGATCCCTACACTGACATACACATCCTTGAGGTAATACACAGCTAGGTCAGTCGACAGACAAAAAACATCAAGTTAACATCTTCGCAACACGATGCGTATTCCCTGTGAGAAATATATTAAAAGGTATGAATGAGAAAGAATATTTTCACAGTGGAAGATATGTATCTAACCGGTTTTGATTTTAGCTTCGCCAGGAATACATGAATTTCTGACGGAGATATGGTGGAAATTGGTTACATGCATCTCCTACATTGTGAAGATATTCATTCTCATTCATGCTTTTTATACACTTTCGTAGCAGGTACAAAATGACCATGTTTTCAGCTCGAAAGGTGTGTGTTTCATTGAATGGGATGTTACATAACCCCCTGAAAACGTACATATGTATTATTGCTACTGCTGACTTGTTACTGTTACCACTATTACCTCTATTTCAATATCTAAGTTTCCTATTGTTATTGTTTTGAAGGCTACTATTGCTATTCTGATTTCTTTCTGATTACTATTATTGTTTTGCAGCTAATATTGCTACTTCTGCTTTTGCTAAAAAAAATGATGCCATTGCAACTACTACTATCACATTTGCTAATATTGATATTGTTGTTGCTACCGTCACTGGCATCTCACTGTTTGTCATTATCATCTACCATCATTACTGTTATCAATGTCACTGTTACTGTTATCAAAATCAGAAATATTTCCAGTCATCGGATTTATGGTTATAAGGATTTCAGTCGTCCTTTTAGCTTCTATAACATCACCTCTACTACATTATAATCCATGAAGCAATGGATGGACTGAAGGAAAAAAAAATGCGGACTAATATTTCGGATTCTCTTGTTCCAAGGAAAGTATACGTCAATCAAATTTGTCGATTGTTATTAATATTATTGTTGTCGCTATTGTTATTATTCAAATCCTTCAAAGCAAACACTTCGCGTCAATTGTATGAACACAAATCGTCTTAGAAAATAGGTGAATATCTTTAGGATCCAGAATATAAATATCTTTGCTTATAATGAAAGTCATGGTAATTCTGAGTCACAACTGTACATCTCGTCTTACTTTCTGTAGTTCAAATAATAAGCTTCACTTGCTGAAAATTAAGTAATTGGCATTAAAAAAACAAATTGTATTTTAATTCCAGTACTCACAAGAAATCCCTAATGATAATCAGTCAAATGATACAGCCCAATGACTCTTACACTCCGAAATAATCACTGCATACACTTCAATATTTAATTTTCTAATATCACCCCACAATTAGGCTGGTTTGGTTCTCTAAAAGCCCACGAGCTCGATTCATATTCAACATCTCAAACGCTTCGAACATCCCAGAAACGTTTCTGGATGAACTCCCTCTCTCCTTGATGGCTAGAACCGTACTGTATGTTCCTTGTGGAGACGTTATCGCTTTCTCTGTGTGTTTGGAAGCCGTTTCCAAGAGCTGGGAGACTTTTATTTATTCATTATCACCGTGACGCTAGATCAGATAAGTTATTCCCCTTACGTAGTTAACATGCGACCTCTGGTATATGAAGAGGTGTTTAACCAACTCTGATGTATATACGAATACGAATATAGTGCGTGATCTTTTACGCGATATGAAAATACTTATGTTAACTTTTGTTACTCTATATAGAAAACTGGAGCCACGTATAACGTTTATAGTTAATGTTTTAATTTAAATGACACTTGGTTTAAAGCTTTAACCTTTTGTATATGGGTATTATGTTCAGAACAAGGTAATGTGCCCTTATAAGTTTCTATTTATAAAGTCAATCTATCTACACATCTCCAAGTAGATCAGTTATCCAGCAAAAGGGGTTGTTTACCTTTCTAATATATTTTTTGTATGTCTGTTGACATACACACGAGAGAGAGAGAAGAGAGAGAGAGAGAGAGAGATTAAGAAATGCTTCTGAATCTCATTGATTACCATTCTCATTCTCATTAATGAAAAGAGGCATATCCTGCATTTTATACCATAGACCACACACCAACCTTATATCCATCGAGTCCACCGGCCTGTCTATCAAATTATCTACTTATCCTGCTAACTACCCAATGACCCATGTTACTCTTAATCCTCCCCCACCTAAGCACACACTTACGAGTATTATAACCTGCCTATCGCCCACGCCCGTAACACACGACCATAACCCACAGTCGTAAGGGATGCCCGAACACTTCACTGAGACACAGACGGACCCTCCTTTCCCAGTTGCCTTAGATACCATTACGACACTTAATAAGGCTAATGCTGCCCCCCATTGTGGCTTCGGTCACGAGTTCGGGAAGTAGAGAAATCAACTTCGTCATGCAGATCATGCGCGTGAGAGAGAGAGAGAGAGAGAGAGAGAGAGAGAGAGAGAGAGAGAGAGGCTGACTGACTGACTGACTGACTGACAGTCAGACAGACAGACAGACAGACAGACAGACGGACAGACAGACAGACAGACAGACAGACAGACAGACAGACAGACAGACAGACAGACAGACAGACAGACAGACAGACAGACAGACAGACAGACAGGGAGGCAGACAGACAGACAACTTGTGGCTGAGCATGAGTTCGGGGAAGTAAAGGAATCAGTCGCGTCATGCAGATCAGGCGCATGAGAGAGAGAGAGAGGCTT
>NC_051392.1:2422835-2430335 GCF_015228065.2 Penaeus monodon | reverse complement strand
TCTCTCTCTCTCTCTCTCTCTCTCTCTCTCTCTCTCTCTCTCTCTCTCTCTCTCTCTCTCTCTCTCTCTCTCTCTCTCTCTCTTTTATCTATCTGTCTATCTATCTGTTTCTCTGTATATATCTATCTACCTAATAATAGTAGAAATATAATAATAGTAGAAGTATTAGTATTGGTATTTATTATTATCACTCTGATCAATGTTTATATGATCTATTTTATTTACTATATTATTTTCTTTATAAACTGGCAATGGTTTTCTATTTTAGAAATATACTAACATATAATGTTTTATATGAATACGTTGTTCAAGACGGAAATCAGCATACTAAGATTTTAAGAACACACACACACACACGCACACACACACACACACACGCACACACACACACACACATGTATGCGCGCGCCCGCGCGCGTGTGTGTGTGTGCGTGTAAGTGTGCGTGCGTGCGTGCGTGCGTGTATGTGTGTGCACGCGCATGAATATATAGCACAAACACATACATTTCACCATATGCTTCAATTCATCTAGATTATTTTCATCTCCGAACGCAACTGTTTGTTGAAAAACAAAATACCCAAATTAACCTTGTACACTCACTTGTACTCTGCAAACAATAGAGTTCATTTGGGTACCATTAAAGCTGATTAAGATAATGAAGCTTGGTATTTGTGTGGTACAACAGGTACATTTTAACCCCGTGAGATTAGCGCTGAAATTTCTCTTGCTTAATTTCTCGCTCCCGTTGAGCATTCCGTTTTGTCAAAGTGATTTATAGGAAAAAGTCTTATTTTTTATCTTTATATATATATATATATATGTATATATATATATATATATATATTGGGGGGATTATTATTATTATTATTATTATTATTATTATTATTATTATTATTATTATTATTATAATTATTATTATCATTATTTGTTAAATCCGGTTTCCTTTTACTGTTTTTTGGTTTGGTATCAACGTCATTTATTTTTATTTATTTATTTATTCATTACGTGTTACAAATTACTTTTCATTGAAAACATAACATTATGCAGCTTTTGAAAATGAAACAAAGATTTTTCTTATTGTTATAATTTCTGTTATCATTGAAAATTATTGATATTTCCAATTTACTGTCATTATAATTATCAGTATTATATTCATGATTATTATTATTATCATTATCATTAGTATCATTATCATTATTATCAATACCATCATCATCATTATTATTCTGGTTCCTCTCTGTTATCATCATCACCATTATTGTTTTGTTTTTGCTGTTGCTGTCATTATAATTTTATTGTGATTATTATTATTATTATTATTTTATTATTGTTATTATTATTATTATTATTATTATTATTATTATTATAATCTTCATCATCATCATTATTATTATCATCATCACCATCATTATTACTCTTATTATTACTATTGTTATCATTAAAATAATTGTTGTGATTAATATCAATACTTGTATCATTTTATCATATTAGCTTCATTCGAATTACCATTGTCATTATCATTATCATTGGTTATTATCATCATATTATTGCTTTTACTATTATTCGTATATAATAATCAAGAACACTATTATTTGAACTTCATTGTTATATCATTACAGAGGTAATTCTTATCCCTAATGAATGGAATGACGTAATAAAAGAAATTCATCGTTACAAGAACGGCCAACACTGCTTTTCAGCCCAGCAGCATTATTATGCAAGGGAATAAAAATATCTCCATTTCCCTGTAATCTGCAATCTGAAGGACAGATTTATCGGCCGATTAATCCGTCAGGAGTGAAAGAGCGATCGCCGGACGTCTCCTGATAGAATCCCAACCAAAAGGAAACGTCTGTGGTTTCGCATGATCATGGACCAGACATCCCCATTGAGTCTTTGGGTAATGTATGTGTGGACCAGGCGAGAGAAACCGATAGCCTTGCATGGCATTCTTAGTTCTCCTAATTCTGCATGACGTCCTTGATTCACCTCTTCCTGACCCCGTGACTTCTTGACCCATGACCTCGTTATAGCCTTATTGGGTTGCCGTAATGAGGTCATCGATGAGGTCGCCATGTATCCCGACCACAAGGGGTGGGTCAAAGAGTTATTGCAATGTGTTAAGGCGTTTACGAAATGCGATGACAGAACCGTGACGTGTCTGTGCGTGTTTGCAGTTTAGATACAAATGGAGATATGTTGGGAATTGCGTAAATAAAGGGAGAAATAAATGTTTTGACTGACAGTTGGAAATATTCGATAGACATGAAGATAACGTTTGAAGTAAGTTATGACTTCGAGAAATATTCGATAAACATATTGGTAGTGGGGTAATTAGAATAAACAATGCTAAAAACAGTACTCCTCTTCCTTGCTGTACGAATTTGAAAAGACTATGTGAACGTAACTGTGTATACATAGATATACATGCATGTAAAGACCTTAATATAAACTGTTTATTTATCCAGATCGATAATTATCGATTCAGTGGATAATGCGTATACACGTAATCACAATATGATTATAATCACATTGTGATTACGTGTATACGCAGTATCCACTGAATACCTACACATATTTCGACACACCAATGTCCTCACGTTGTATGTTCATCCCTCTTCCAGACCCGAACACGCACTAACACAATCCCCCTTCCCCTAAATATAAAACACTAGACTCAGTTTCTACACGCAGAGGGTCCTTGGTCCGATTAAGTAAGAAATGCTACATATCTGTACATCAACATCAGATAATAAAGTACTCCAGTCCCTAAATTGACCTCTACATACTCAAAAGGAGTGACATTGCCATGAAATTTCTGCCAGTGTCTTTTTAGCATCTGGGGAGGAAAGGCATTGTCTTGAGACGTTGTCAGTGTGTAAATTCCGGTGTAAGTCAAGGTTTCGTTCAAGTTGTCTAGTAAAACATATACAAACGGGTAAGTGTGGAGTAGAATTGTACCAATATGAAGCATGTAGTTACATTATATCTATATATGATAAATGGTGATAAAATGATTACTTATAATTCGTATATGTTCTTCAGTATCAGCATGTGAGATTCTGTGCCAAAGGGACATGACCAAAAATATTACTAAATGTTGTGCAAGAACAATCATTATAGAGGATTCACATATATGTACTCAGAGAGCGTCGTATCTAGCATTGGTCTTTCCGGGTCATACCTGGAGCGGCATATGTTCGAGTCCTGGTTAGGCAGGGTTGTTATTTATCAATAGGACACTGCATTATTCCATCTTTCATAGTACTATATAACTTCTCTTTCGCACATTATATATGTATGTATATACAACATATATATTTTTATTTATGTATATCTGTATATAGACAGACAGAGAAATAAATAAGTAAATGAATAAATAAAATTCGCAGTTTGTGTGTGTGTGTTACTTCATTATGCATTCGGTTCCCTGTGACCCTAGGGAGCTACAACTTGGTCCACAGGGGTAACTTAACATCCCCATGAAAAAGGACTTTAGTACATAAAGAAACTAAAATATATTAAGGGTATGGTTTGTGTATATGTTTACAGTTTCTGTGTACGTGTATAGTTTATGCACAAGCATATAGTTCTAGAAATATAATTCTTGATCAGATCATATATATCTGTAGTTCTGCTCTCTCTCTCTCTCTCTCTCTCTCTCTCTCTCTCTCTCTCTCTCTCTCTCTCTCTCTCTCTCTCTCTCTCTCTCTCTCTCTCTCTCTCTCTCTCTCTCACTCTCTCTCTCAGTATGTGTGTATGTATTCATGCATGCACGCGCGTGTGCGTGCGCCACACACACACACACACACACACACACACACCATTAATAATAATAATGATATAATAATAATAATCTAGTTGTCTGTTTATTGTTGCTTCTAAAGAACCCACTGTGTGCTAGTAATGGCCGGGGTTACCATCCACTGGTGGCGCGGGATTTGATCGCGGGCCAGCAAGATTGATAGACGAGACTGCGACCACTACATTGCACAGCACATGAGAGAGAAAGATAAAGACAAATAGAGAGAAACAGAGAATGAGGATAAGCAACAGACATGAGCAAGAGAGAGAAAGAGAGATTTAAGGGAGAGAGAATGAAAGATAAAGAGAGACAGAGAGAAGTAAGCGAACTGCCAACGCTTACATGATTGTTAGTGTTACCACAGTTATCGCCGTTATTGTTTCTATTGTATAGCCATTACCTTAAGAGAGGTGATGACGATAATGACGATGGTCATCATGATCATGATCCTAACCATCACCATCATCACCCTCCTCATCATCACCATCACCTTCACCATCATCATCATCATCACCCTCATCGTCACCATCACAACCATAATCACCATCATCACAATTCATCAGCCTCAACCATCCCTTTTTCCAACCAGCCTTACCCCAGCATGTACAACGGAATCGAAGACGCCCATTCGGCTGAGAACGTGATCACCATTTCCGGGTCGCAAAAGAGTCGTGTGTGGCAACGTGGCAACATGATCAGGCCAATACATGTGAAGAACTGGGCTGCACCACGGCGACTCAGGGCAATCAAACCACCGCCCTCCAGGTGTCCGAATTGCAGGGTTAGTAAAAGCAATGTGTTTGTAAAGACGTGTGATAGTAAAGGTGTTGGTGATGATTTTGAAAATGATACTAATAGGGATGTTATTAATAATGTATAAGGCAATGATAGCAACTATTAGGGTAATGATAATGATGATATTACTCTTACTATATCTACTACTACTAGCAATAATAATAATAATAATAATAATAATAATAATAATAATAATAATAATGTGTTAGTAACAATGATGGTAATGATAATGATAATAAGAATAGTGATAATTATAAGGAAAAGGACAATTATGATATTTATATTTCCTTATATAATAATAATATATGATAATGCTAATCATAATAATTATGGTCATGATAATAATATCATTAATAATAATAATACTAATATATTGGTGATAACAATGATAATAACAGTAAGTATGACCGTAATAACAATATTAATGATAATAACGATAAAAATAAAGATGTTGATCATGATAATAAAAAGTATTAATAGTTAAAACATTAATTATGATACTACTACTACTAACAATAACAGGAAGGTTAATAACAACAGTAGTAATAATAATGATAATGATAATAGTAGTAGTAATAGCAGTAGTGATAATAACTGTAATAATGATAAAAGAAACAATAATGATAATAGTGATAATATTGATATTAATAGAATAATAATGATCTTAATAACCAAAATTATAATAATAACGGTAATGATTATAATAGTAATAATTGTGATGGCAATAAAGGAAATATGCATGATATTTTCTGTCTTCGATTACCTGTTCCTTTTGTTTCTTTTCCTTTTCCGTATTTTAAAAAATATTTCATTAGAAAAAATAAATATTACGAATTAACATCTACATTCCCTATTCATAGTAAAATATCCATCTTCTACCTATAAAAACATCGATTTTATAGGTAATACAGACTTCAGTGATATAGAAATGAACATTCCCTTTTCATAGTAACAATCGTCATATATACATCAAAATATCCATTTTCTACCATAAAAACATCGATTTCAGGTTTGGACTTTAGGTAACACAGACTTCAGTGATATAGAAACGAACCTACTAAAGCTGCCTTTCTTTTAGGTTGGAACCATGGAACCCGACTGCACATTCCTCGCATGTGTTGTCTGCCTGCTGTTAGGTCCCTGTTTCGTCCCTTGCCTTCCTGCAGAATCAGTGTCCCGTCTGTGGCTACTCTGGGGGTGGAATTTGCTGCTAAATGTATTATTATAATAAACAAACCCTAATGATAATTATTATTAGGGTTTGTTTGTATGTGTCTGGGGGTATGTTACGTTTTAGTAAGATTTTTATTCATGTTTTTTTTTTATGAATTTGATTTGTTTTTTTTTTCTGATGTCTGCATGATTAAGTATATGACGTTTGTGATATATGAATGAGGTATATGATACTTGTATCGTAAGTGGATACGTGATTTCTTACGTATACATATTATGAATACAGAACTCATTAGCACGTATAGGACTGAACATATACAGATAATAATCTCATACATACGTGTGTGCATTTATATATGTAAGCATGGCAAAATGTAATGATAATAAAGAGGACAAGTAAAACTAATCCACAACACCATATCATCCCCTCTAAAACGCCACCAAATATCAACACATAACCCCTCACCCCCCAAAAAAAAGAAATAATAATAATAACAATAATAATAATAATAATAATAATAATAATAATGATAATAATGATAATGATAATAATAATAATAATAATAATAATAATAATGATAATGATAATAATAACAATAATAATAAATAAATAGAAATAAAAAAAATAATTAATAATAATAATAAAATAAATAAATAAAAAAAAATAATAATAATAGTAAATAAATCAATAAAATAAAAGCAAAAACATACCACAATCCATCCGCCCAAAATAAACCCACAATACCCCATCCTTTAAACTCAGTCATATTTCCCCTCCCTTTTAATCCAAAGTTCGAATTGGTTGTTTCACTCGAGGCTCTCGGCAAAACCTGAAGTGACAAGACTTCCAGGAACTACAACAACAGCAGCGTAGAACAGACTCAGTTAACAACGCGAAGACAATCAGGAAAGTTGTGTGAGAACAGTCCCTCTCGAGACGACACTCTGCAAGACACACTGAACGCAGACCCGCAGTTCCTTGGCTCTTGTGTGACGCCAGACGGGAAAGTTTCGAGATATTTTCTCACTTATCTCTCGCCTTCTCGTCCCCTGTCGTTATTAAATATATATATATTATATATATATATATATATATATATAATATATATATATATGTATATATATATATATATATATATATATATATATATATATATATATATATATATATGTGTGTGTGTGTGTGTCTTTCGGTGTGTGTGTGTGGGTGTGGGTGGGTGTATGTTTGTGTTTGCTTGTGTTTGTGTGTGTTTCCTTGTGTGTGTGTATTTGCTTGTGTGTGTGTGTATTTGCTTGTGTGTGTGTATTTGCTTGTGTGTGTGTAATTGCTTGTATGTGCGTGTTTGCTTGTGTGTGTGTATGTGTGTGTGTGTGTCTGCCAGGAAAATATCAGGAAGTACCCACCCAACCCATACACCACTGAACCAGTTTTTACTCCGTCGAGCGTCTTTATTCCTCAACCACGTAATGATAAGTAAACGCCAAAGAAAACGACCGGATTCTTGACAAGGATAAAACTCTCCATTCTCAGGATCTTGAATGCTAGGGTAATATTGATAAGATTTTTTTTCTTCTCTTTTCCTTGTTTCTTCCTGTCTTTTCTTTTCTTTCTTCTTCCTTTTTTCTTTATTTCTTTGTTTCTTCCTGTCTTTTCTTTTCTTCTGTTTTTCTTTTTGTCATTTCTTTCTTCTTTTCTTTTCTCTCTTTCTTCTCTCTTCCTTTTTTT
>NC_051392.1:2402835-2405335 GCF_015228065.2 Penaeus monodon | reverse complement strand
TGAAAAGAATAATAAAAATGATAAGAATAATGATATGATAGCAATAATGATAATGACAATGGTAGTAATAATAATAATGATAATAATAAATAATAATACTAATGATCATAATAATAATAATAATAATAATAACAATAAAAACAATAATAAAGATAATGATAATGATAATAACAATGACAATGACAATAATAAAATTGATAATGATAATGATTAATAAAAAAAAAATAATAATAATAGTAATAATACAAATAATATATAATGATAATAATACTTATTACATATCTTATTATTATTATCATTATTATTATTATTATTATTATTATTGTCATCATTACTGTCATTACCATAATAATAATGATAATAATAATAATAATGATAATTGCAATAATAAAATAATAATAATAGTAGTAATGATTTAATAAGATAATAAATTTGATTCTCAGTGACATTTCCATTTCGGGAAGCACAGCTGATATCAATTCGTAAATAATTGAAAATAAGGTGAAACTTAAAGACACAAGTTGATCACTCTCCGCCAGCATGACTCTATCACTAACTTTGCCTGCTCTGTAAGATCATTGCAAAGTTTTAACGAGATTGATTAAACTTTTTTTTTCTTTTTCTTTCTTGTGGGTAAGAATAATTAGTGAGTTTCCTCTCTCTCCCTCTCTCTCTTTTACTCTAACTCTCTCTTTCTCTCTCTCTCTCTCTCTCTCTCTCTCTCTCTCTCTCTCTCTCTCTCTCTCTCTCTCTCCCTCTCTCTCTATCTATCTATCTATCTCTCTCCCTCTCTCTCTGTCTCTTGCACACACACACACATTTATATATATCTTTATCGTCATTTCCATTGTAAAAATAATAATAAGATGTTCATTCTACTTTCTGCTAAATGTAATTAACTTCTCAAGTTTAATTAACGCAACATAATCTCAACATATCAAAAGACAATGTTACTCCTCCAAGACCGTTATTACTTTTAATTATGACTTCATTAAGTGTAATCTTTTCCTGTGAAGTAGTTAGTTCCTAGACTTTAAGAATATAAAACAAACATAATGATTCTTTGGTAAACTATTCCGTTTTATCAGTATACTTTGATTATTTTTGGGGGGAGTGACTAGTATATTTTGATGATACCAATATGTGGGTAATTAACATGTCAATTTCCATTTTGACATGATTATTATTATCATCGTTATCACAATGGTTTTATTGTCAACATCATTATCATCTTCTTTATCGCAATCTCCATTTACTTGTTATCTCCTTGTTATCATCATTATTATTATCGTTGTTATTTTAAGTTCCTTATTTCATCATCATTATCATAGTTATTTCATTTTTTTTATTACCATTTTCATTATTATTGCCGTTATTAAAACCTTTCTATTGGCATCATCATTATTATCATCGTTTTACAGTCTCATCATTATTACTGTGATCTTATTATCATCATTATCACTATTATACCATTATCAAAGTTTCTCTCACTACTATTCCGGTGTTTGACATTTACCAGTGATCATATTTTTTTTCTTTATTATTCTTTCTTTCTTTCTTTCTTTCTTTCTTTCTTTCATTCTTTCTTTCTTTCTCTCTTTCTCTCTTTCTTTCTTTCTTTCTTTCTTTCTTTCTTTCTTTCTTTCCTTCTTTCTTTCATTTTTTTTTCTTTTTTTTTTTTTGCATGTAACCTCATTATATTTATCTTCTTTGCAATCTCCTTTCTCAAAATTTTCCTCACATTCTTATCCTTTTCTTCAGTAAAATGACAAGAAAGAGATTGACATTGCAATATCCGCTGTTGAGCGTCTAAGATAATTTTTGTTGTTATATGACATAAATCAGATGATCCTTTGGTTAATGTAAAATAAGGATAACTGTCTGTTAGAAATTAAGCAGGATATTCATTGTAGATTTCATTTCATCATCATTATCATTATTGTTGTAGTTGCTATTCACATTATTATCATTACTATTATTATATTATCATTATTATTATTATTATTACTGTTATTATTATTATTATTATTTTATTATTATAATTATTATTATTATTACTATTACTATTATTATTATTGTTGTTATTGTTGTTGTTGTTTGTTGTTGTTGCTATTACTATTATTGTTATTATTATCATTATTATTATCATTATAATCATTATTAACATCATCAGCTATTATTTTTGTCATTATTATCATCAATACCATTATCATTATCAGCAATATTATTATTTTTATTATAATTATTACCAATATTATTATTAATATCAATATCATCATCAATATTACTTTTGTTATTATTATATTTATCAATACCGTCATCATTATTGTTGTTATTATTGTTGTTGTGTGTACTGTAGTGACATTGACTTTTATGCAAGAATATATACAAAGTAATTAGCATCTGTATCATAATCTGTCACATATATAAAAACCTTTTGTTCTAAAATGTCAACAAAAGAATGAACCAAGAAAGGAATGAAGAAATAAGCAAATAATGA
>NC_051392.1:2397835-2400335 GCF_015228065.2 Penaeus monodon | reverse complement strand
ATTATTATTATTATCATTATTATTATTATTATTATTATATTTGTTGTTATTATTATCATCCTCCCCTTCTCTCCACTCTCGACTCTTCCATATTCTATTCTGCTCCACCTCTTCCTCTTTGTTACGATCTCTTCCACTTTGTCTGCTCCACCTTCTCCTCTTCGTTATCACCTTTTCCACTTTTACTTACCCATTTATTTATTTTTTCTTATTTCTTTGTTTATCTTATTTTATTTTTCATCTTTTCTTTTTCTTTTTTCTTTTTTCGCGTCGAGGCTTCTGCTCACATTGTTTCTTTCTTTCTTTCTTTTCACTTTTGATTTTCCTCTTCTTATTATCTTTTCTTATTGTTCCCTCTCTCTATTTGTTTAGTGATATATCTGTCTTACTGTTTATCTGTCTGTCTGTCTGTTTGTCTCTCTCTCTCTCTTTCTTACTCACTCACTCTCTCTCTCTTTCTCTCTCTGTCTCTATCGCTCTCGCTCTCTCTCTGTCTCTCTCTGTCTCTCTGTCTGTCTCTCTCTCTCTCTCTCTCTCTCTCTCCTCTCTCCTCTCCTCTCTCTCTCTCTCTCTCTCTCTCTCTCTCTCTCTCTCTCTCTCTCGCTCTCACTCTCTCTCTCTCTCACCTTGTCACCCTCACCCTCTCCCTTCCTCTCTCTCTCTCCTTCTTTTATCACTCTCTCCTTTACGTTCATCTTTTCCAACATCGTCTGGTGTTTTCTAAGTAGATTAAGTTGGGGAGAAACGAAGTGAAAAGGAGGTTTCGTCAATTAGTGGACGATCTCTGTGGTCTTCCCCGACAGTTCATCGTCTTTTTCTCAGAATTATTTGTTATGTTAGAAATGGTTATTGTGGCAGAGTAGTGGTCGTGGTGGTGGTGGTGGTAGTGGTGGTTGTGGTGGTGGTGGTGGTGGTAGTAGTAGTAGTAGTAGTAGTAGTAGAAGTAGTAGTAGTAGTGGTAGTAGTAATAATAGTATTTGTAGTAGAAGTAGTAGTAGTTGTTGTTGTAGTAGTAGTAGCAGCATCAGTAGTAGGAATAGTACTGTTAGTAGTGGAGGCAGTTGTAATAGTAGTAGTAGCAGTAGGCGTAGTAGTAGTCGCATTAGTAGTGGCGGTGGTGGTTGTAGTGGTAGTAATTGTAGTAGTGGTAACAGTAGTACTAGTGGTGGTATTGGTGATAGTGGCAATCATGGTAATAGTAGTAATAGCAGCAGCAGTACTAGTAGTAGTATAATCATTCTGATGATGGTGATTAGGGACGATAATGATGCTGATGAAAATAAGGATAATAATAATAGTAGTTGTGATAACGATGGTAATGATTGAGGATCGTTATGATAATGATAATAAAGAATAAGAACAAAAACAAAATCAAGAAAGGGAAAGAAAAAATAAAAGATTAATAATATGAATAATATTACTAAGAATAGTATTAAGAAGAATAACGATAATGTTTCCTAATTTTCCTCTTTCTCTCTTTCTCCTTCTACTTCTTCCTCTTTCGCTTCCTCTCCATCAGAAACGCATCAATTGCACATCTTGGGTCTGATTTTTTTATTACCCTTATTAGAAATTTTATCATCGAGTGTTATGATCCCATTTGCATTATTATTGCATCATTAACATCAAAGTACTGTGAATAGGTGTCAATTTCTATCAAAATCTTTATCAAGCTTATGCTCTTATTGTTTTATTCCCCTTTAGCCCATCTACTTCTATTTTCATATATTAATATTCCTATATTTAAAATTTACATGTATTTTTCTGCATATCTATACCTACTGGATTGATATTTCTATAACTATTATCTCTCCATCTTTCTATTTCCGTTCACCTATCTTGTTATTATTATCATCTATGCATAATATTGATATCAAATTGTTTAGCAAAAACATTGTCAGCCAAATACAGAACAGTTGGAAAAAGTCGACAATATACGTGTTTTAGGGTATCACTTCTTCTCTGGTTTGTAGGCAACTGTTTAAATCTCCGTGGAGACTGCTTATAATTTCTTTTAAAAAATAAACTGGCAACTCACTTCAAACCCACGAATACTCCGATTCGTCAAATCTTTTCTTACAGTTATTATTATTAAACAACATCCGGAAGGTGGTGCTCCACACATCTATCCCTAGCTGAACAAAGACTGCGCCTTCCTGTAGCTGCCTCCTGAGTACACCTTATCACAGCCACTTCGCACCTTCCTTCGCCTGGTTCACCCAAGGACCTCCTAGGTGACCTACATGTCCCCCTCGAGCAAGCCCAGCGACTCACCCCCCTGTCACAGTCTGATAGACCTGACACTCCAGCCACGGAAGCAAGCGCCGCCCAGGATGTAGCCGCTGAATAAAAGGGGGACATTCGCCAGACCTCGGCAGAAGGAGCTCAGCTTGCATCCACTCAGCTTGTAGCGAATAAAGCCAAAAGCCAAGGCCACTTTCATTTTCCGCCTTAAGTCCATCTCTCGTGTCGCTCACAATTATGCTATTATCGTTATGTT
>NC_051392.1:2385335-2387835 GCF_015228065.2 Penaeus monodon | reverse complement strand
TTTTCCAAAATGGTCTCTGTCTTGCTAAAACCCATTAAGCAACACAGGCCAATCATAGGTATATAAAAGAAAACTATCACTTTAACTCAAAATGGTTTTCCAAAATGGTCTCTGTCTTGCTAAAACCCATTAAGCAACACAGGCCAATCATAGGTATATAAAAGAAAACTATCACTTTAACTCAAAATGGTTTTCCAAAATGGTCTCTGTCTTGCTAAAACCCATTAAGCAACACAGGCCAATCATAGGTATATAAAAGAAAACTATCACTTTAACTCAAAATGGTTTTCCAAAATGGTCTCTGTCTTGCTAAAACCCATTAAGCAACGCAGGCCAATCATAGAAATATCAAAAAAGGATCAAAATAACTTAGACAACCCGAAAATGGTCTTTTAAAATGGTCTCTATATTGCCAAAAAAAAAAACATTTATCAACACAGTCCAGTAATAGGAAGATGGTGTTCCAAAATAGGCTCTATCTTGCTAAGAAAAAAGAAAGAAAGAAAAACAGCAACGCAGGCCAATAATAGGAATATAAATAACTCAAAACAACCCGAAAATGGTCTTTTAAAATGGTCTCTATCTTGCTCGAAATCCTTTATCAACACAGCCACTCATAGGAATATCAGAAAAGGTTAACTCAGAACAACCCTAAAATGATCTTTTTTTCAATATGGTCTTTTATCCTTCCGGGACCCTACCCTCATGACGGCCATCGAAAGACCTAGGAGTTATGACTTGCCATTTATCACGACTCAACATCCATCCTTTAAAAAAAAAGAGGAAAAAGCGAGAGAAGCCGTAACATTTTCTTAGGTCGAGGATGGAGATCAGACTGCTGTAAATTGTGTCTTGTTTTTCCGAAACGTATATATCGGCTGGGGACTTTCGAGGTCGGTGCGGGAGGAGGAGGGAGGGGAGAGGAGAGGGAGGGGAGGAAGGGGTGAGGAGGAGGAGATGTCGGGGTTGGGGGTAAGGGGAGAATGAAAGCGAAGGGGTGATGGGAGAGGGAGGGGAGGAAGGGGATGAGGGACGTAATGAAGATGGGATAGGGTTAAGTGTCGTTAGGGGAGAGGGGAGAGGGGAGTTGAGAGTATTGGAGAGAGGGTAGGGGAGAGGGGGAAGGAGTGAGTGAAGAAGGGGTAGAAATGGCTGCGTGGGTAGGGGAGGTTTAAGGGGTAAGGGGGGAGGGGGATAAGAGAAGAGGGGGTTAGGGGAGAACGGTGATGGGCAGTGGTGAGGGGTTGTATGCGTAAGTAGGGGGGGAGATTTTAGGGTAAAGGGGTGTGGGGAAGGAAAAGGTAAAAGGAGATAAGGTAGTGCTAGGGGAGCCGATGAGAGGGAGTAAGGTAAAGGGTGGGGGAGAAATTTAGGGATAGGGGGAGATTTAAGGGGAAATGGGAGTAGAAAGTAATTATAAGGGGAAGATAAATAAGGGTAAATAATGGGCAAGATTAGCAGTCGTGTCTTTGTTTAGGGATTTGAACTTAGGGAAATTGGTAGAGAATTATTCGTATAGGAAAAGCGAGAGGAGGGGAGGAAATAGAAAGAGAAAGAGAGAAAGAAAGAAAGAGAAGAGAGAGAGAGAGAGAGAGAGAGAGAGAGAGAGAGAGAAGAGAGAAGAGAGAGAGAGAGAGAGAGTGAGGAGAGAGCGAGAGGAGAGAGAGAGAGAGAGAGAGAGAGAGAGAGAGAGAGAGAGAGAGAGAGAGAGGGAGAAGAGAGAGAAGAGAGAGAGAGAGAGAGAGAGAGAGAGAGAGAGAAAGGGAAAGACAGAGAGAGAAAGAAAGAGAGAAACAGACATATAAGCAGAGAGGAAAGAAAATAATATCACAAAAAAATATCAATATAGTAACGAAATCGATCCAAGCAAATTATAAACAACTTTAAATAGATTTTTAAGGTAATAATTTCTCCCTCTTTAGAGAAGTCGTGACATAAAAAAAACTAATAGAAAAAAAGGATAAACAAATCAATAAATATGTCAATAGAAACCCGTTCAAATGGTCTTTCGTCTTTTTCTCTCACTTAAATCATCATAATTTTCGTTTCCATTTCTTCTTGTTATCAGCCATTTTCTTCTCCTCTTCGTACAAACTGAAGGCAGTTTATAAACACCCCCATTTAAAGAGCAGGACCAAAAATCATAAACCTTTCTTTCAAAGGGATCGTTCTGGTCTAGTTACCTTGCTGACCCGCGTTCAAATCCCGCTCCGCCAGTGGATGGTAAGCCTGGCCATTCCTTGCACACGGGGGGGGGGGGGGTTATTGCATGACCCCGTTCAAATCCCGTCCGCCAGTGATGGTAAGCTGCCATCCTTGCACACGGGGGGGGGGATTAATGCGACCCGCTTTTCAATCCCGTCCGCCAAGTGATGGAAGCTGGCCATTCTTGCAACGGGCGGGGGGGGGGGATTAATTGCTGACCCGCGTTCAAATCCCGCTCCGCCAGTGGATAGTAACCCCGGCCATTCCTTGCACACGGGGGGGGGGGGATTAATTG
>NC_051392.1:2372835-2380335 GCF_015228065.2 Penaeus monodon | reverse complement strand
TGATGATGATGATGATGATGATGATGATGATGATGATGATGATAATGATGATGATGATGATGATGATGATGATGATGATGATGATGAAGAAGAAGAAAAAGAAAAGGAAGAACAAGAACAAGAAGCAACTTAAAAAGAAATAAGAAGAAAAGGAAGAAGCAACAGGGCGAGAAAAGAAAGAGAGAGAAAAAAAAAACATTCGAAGAGTATTTCGTCCACCATTCCTCAGATTCCCAACTGTGACAATAACACAGTAGAAGCACCAAATGCTTTTATCACCCGAGAAAATCTTTCCAAGCAAACTTCACCTCATTTCACTTGCTGAGATCATCATATCACAAACCACTTTAATAAAAAAAATATAAAGCTCGATAAATTATTAACCATTACAATGGCATTAGAAAGAAGAATGCTACTATTACTACTCTTCTTCTTTTAACGGTAGGTTCATGTTTGAGCCGCCGTGGTCACAGCATGATACTTAATTGTAGTTTTTCATGTTGTGATGCTCTTGGAGTGAGTACGTGGCAGGGTCCCCAGTTCCTTTCCACGGAGAGTGCCGGTGGTACCTTTAGGTAATCATTCTCTCTATTTATCCGGGCTTTGGACCAGCACTTGATTTGGGCTGGCTTGGCCACCCAGTGGCTAGGTAGGCAATCAAGGTGAAGCTCCTTGCCCAAGGGAACAATGCGGCGGTCGGTGACTCGAACCGACCGCCGCATTGTTCCCTTGGAACAATTACTACTACTATTACTATAATTATAACGGCATTGGGAATTATATTGTTACTTCTACTACTGAGTCCCTTGCACTCAGCATTATAAACTATTATTCCAACATATGGGGTTCAACCAAATACAAAAAGCACAAAAACTACAAAACTTTGCCGCAAGAGTGGCAACAGGCAACGTAAATAAATATGACCACATAACCCCACACTTTAAAAAAATTAAAATGGCTAAAAGTTCAACAAAAATGTTAATTTGATACATGTATACTCATTCATGAATTCATAAAGGGCGTCTGTCCTCATTGGTTAATGCCTCTACAAACTTTGGTAACAAAACAGGCATCCAAACCAGACAGATTAACTTTCTACACGTCAGAAGGTCATACATGGAAACAGGGTCAAGGCAAATGCAAATCCGAGGACCCGAGATCTGGAACAACATACCACAATATATTAGAAACACCTCCAACCTGCTTACTTTCAAAAAGAAATTAAAGGAACATATTTTAAATTGCCAATGACATCAGGCTTTTAAATACAATGCAAAACCATGTAACATTATTTCTAATGATGTGATCATCTTATTCTATTTTATCTTATTTTATATCTCTCCTACCATTGTATTTACTATTGTTTCTACTTATTCTGTATTACTGTACGATGTCACTATCTATGTAAAGAGAAAAATCATTGTAATTAATGGAATAAAGTGTTCTGACTTTGACTTTGACTATTACTAGTAGTACTACTACTACAATAATCATTATTACAATCAGTGATTGTAGTAGTAGTATCAGTAGTAGTAATAGTAGAAGTAATATTAGTGGAAAGAGTATTAGCGAGATATAAGGTCGAGAACCGCTTGTCCAATAGTTCCTTTTGCTAGTAAGCTGCACCTATTTATCCATAGAATAATAGGAAGATCACAGCCTATGGAAGGAATTTATATAAATCAGCTGGCATCCATTAACGCTTAAAAAATAACAATTTCGATTAGCGTAATAGTGAAGAAATGCACTACAGAATATTGCTTTTGTATTGACGTATTATAACTGAGTAATTATATTCCTAAAGCCCCTATTTTTTTGTCGTCATTTCTGTACATGTATTATTATTATTATCTACCTATTTATTAGACTTATATGAATTATATTAACAACGACAAAAATTGAAAGAAAATGAAGAATCTTGCTTATTATAACTTAGACTGTATTATTAGGACGCATAAAGTACAATTTTTTTTCTTAATCAATATGATTATAGCTATTGTAATACAGATGATAATTTCATTAACAATAAATACAACAGAGCAAACAAAAAATTTAAACGCTAATTATTTCCAATTAAGCTCAAGAACCAATTAAGACCGAGTATGTCAATTATCAAAAAAGGTCAGCAAAGGTCTTGGGGTTCATATACACCCCCCCTCTCGACTCCCTACGGTGATAATAACGGGGTTGCGGTACTAATAGATATTATCACCAGGAGAAAGGCGTCTTGCTAAGCAAATTTCGCCCTTACTGTCATGGCATAAGGTTGAAAATGGTTTGTTAAATGGAATCCCCGCTTGTTAACCATTCCTATTCAAATAACAGAATAATGATAAGATATTGTTTATGGAATTAAATACGAGAGGTCTATCTATCACACTTTCTAATCAATTTTATTATTTTCATTATTACTGTTATCATCATCACTACTAAGTGGTGTAAAAAATAATAAATAACAATAACATATGATATATGATACTTTACCTGCAATCTGCATATAATTTACATAACCACTATCCTTTGTTCTTTATTAACTATTAGCAACATCAGTAGAATAAGTGTTCACAAATAATTGGTCTCGATAATTAAAATCTGCAATAATAATAATACAACAATGGAAGTTATTATTGTCATTATTTTTATCATCTCAATCAATTTCAGTACCATCACCATCACTATCACCACCATCACTATCCACATCACCATCACCATCACTATCACCACCATCACTATCCACATCACCATCACTATCACCACCATCACTATCCACATCACCATCACTATCACCATCATCACTACCATCATTATCACCATCACCATCACCACCATCACTATCCTCATCACCATCACCATCACCATCACCATCACCATCACTATCATTATCATTATCATTATCATTATAAGTAGTAGTAATACCAGCAAAGAGAGTAGTAGCAATAGTAATAATAATTACTATTATTATTATTACCAAAACATGACATGACAATAGTAATGATAATGCAGACATCTCTGGTGACGATAGCAATATTTCAGATATAATAACGAGGAGATATCAGTCCGCAAAGTCGCATTACACGTAATCAGATTACAAAATACTTTTCTCGGCTTGCAATCGTGCCCTTGCAGAAAAGTGAAAATGTCAGCTGGAAATTTCGTGATGACATTTTCCATGAATGAAAGACAAATCGCCTTTACGCTCCCTCGACATTACTCTCCCCCCCCCAAAAAAAAAAAAAAAAATTAACTAGGAAGGCAAATTCTAAAAAAAAAAAAAAAAAAAAAAAAAATGTGCAATGTGCAAGACGCATTTTTTGTGTGTGTGTGTGTGTGTGTGTGTGTGTGGATTTTTTTAAAGACCAAAATTGATAAAACAAAATAAGTGATTAAAAATAAAAACAATTTGTAGTGGTTAATTCTGTTTCTTTTTCGCAATTTAAGTTTGCTTTTAATCTATTGTCTTGAACTGTGAAAACTTCATAATATTATTATGATTATTACTCTAATTGTTATTATTGTGGTTATCATTATCGTTTACTAATAACATCATCACCATTGTCATTATCATTATCATCATTATCGTTTTCGTTACCTTTATCATTAACATTCCTTGTCATTGTCATCGTCATTGTCAATATCATCATCATCATCATCGTGAGATAAATTTCTCTTCTACGGTTTTCGATCACTATTATCATTACCATCATCATTATCCTCACCATCCCCACCACCACCGCCATCCCCACCATCCCAATCACCATCCCCACCACAACCACCACCACCGCTCACCACCATCATCACCATCGGTCCAGATACGTGGTGGTTATTGTAATACTAGGAATATGCTACTAGTCAACTGTTTACCGGATTCCACTGTACGGTCCAGTTATTCTGTGTTTGAGAGATGCTTATCCGGACCCACGTGCCTTTTATAAACGTTCTTGTAAGGAACTGGAGAATTAACGGCTCACTAAATACTGAAGATGATTGGATAATATTCATGGTTGTTGTTGTTGATGTTGCTGTTGTTGTTATTGTTGTTGTTGTGTGCTGTTGTTGTTGCTGTTGTTGTTTGTTTTTGTTGTTGTTTTGTTGTTGTTGTTATTGTTGTTGTTGTTGTTGTTGTTGCTGTTGTTGAATATACATACTAAAAAGAAATATGTAAACGCATCTGCAGACAAGTTATTAATAAATTATAGGCTTTATTTATATAAACATGGACAAACAAATCCTTAGATAAATAGATAGGACAGATATCAATATATCTATTTGTCTACGTATTCATGAACACAAAAATGCCTTCAAAGATAGAAACGGTAATAGACTAATTGATAATAAACGTTATTAATAAACGTAATTAAATCTTATGAGAAAACTTACCCATCATTTTTTATTTTTTTCAAACAAGAACTTATCATCGATCACTTTCATGCTTCATTTGCAATTTATTTTCCCAAGATATTTCACTGCGTTTCTTCAATACCTTCCTGTCAAGAGCAGTAGCTGAATATTTCCCGTTGAAGATTTTTTTTTTTTTTGGGGGGGGGCTCTGTGTTTTGATAATCCTCGTATAATTGGTGTTGATAATGTTTTTATTGATAACATTCTCGTTATCATTATCGTCCTTTGTTCCATTGATATTTACATTGTCTTGGTTAGTATTATCACCATCATCATCACCATCATCATCACCATCATCATCACCATCATCATCATCATCATCATCATCATCGTCGTCACCATCACCACTACCATCATCATCATCATCATCATCATCATATATCATTATTCTCCTCCTCATTATCATCCTTATTACTATTATCATTATCCTGATCATCATTAATTTAACTCCGTATTAATTTCATCCATCCATCATCATTATATCGCTGCCACCATCATCATCAACAAACACCACCGGATATACCATCACTATCATTATCTTCACATCACTATCCTCATCATCATCAACACCACCATCACTATCACTATTCTATCATCATCATCATCATTAGCATTAGCACCATCATCATAATCATCATCACATAAATCTATTTATATCCAGCAAACACACACACACACGCGCACACGCACACGCGCACACATACAAACATATACACACGCACACGCACACCCACACTCACACACACACACACACACACATACACACACACACACACACACGCACATATACTCACACTCATCCCCCCCCCCCCATACACACACCCACAGTTCCACTTTTATCACGACAGTATTCATTACTTCCCCCCTACGTAAGAGAGACCGCCTATCTCACTTTGTTTTTTTCCCGAAATTGCCGTAACTTGACCTAAGTTTAATCCTTCAGCGCCCAAGGATGCCCGACCTGAGCTGTTTGGTCTTTTACGACTATATTGCCTCCATCTCCACGTTGTAATAACGGGGTTAGTTGTGTCTACAGAGGGTAAGAGCGTGTTGTTTCACTCAACTTTCGCCTCTGTGGATTATGAGCTTTAGGGCGAGATTGGTTTGGGGGTTGTTTGTTAGTCTCGCGGATACCAGAGATGCGGTGGTGGGGAGGGGAGAATGGGAGGGGGGTGTTGCATATATTATTTTGTTATTTATTTACTTGATTTTTTATTGTCATCTTCTTTACTATCATCTTCACTACAATCAACATCATTATAATCATCATTAGTATAAGGTACGCACTAGTTTTCCATCTATCAATCTATGTCTGTCAACCTATGAATGTGTGTGTATGTGTGTTTGTGTGTGTGTGTGTGTGTGTGTGTGTGTGTGTGTGTGTGTGTGTGTGTGTGTGTGTGTGTGTGTGTGTGTGTGTGTGTGTGTCCATTTATCTTTTCACTAATTTATTTTTGAATTCATATATTCATGTTGTCAAGCTTCAAGTGCAAAAAAGCTTTGCACATAATTCTCGGAAACTTTCAAAATTTAAGAGCATTTGCTTATACATTTTGTGCATTTAACAAGTAAAAAAAAACAAAAAAAAAACAGACGCATGCATTGTATTTTCAAACCTCAAAATCATGAAGCAAAAAATACCCCCAGAAATAAAGTGAAATATTTTACTGAAATACTAACCTACTGCTGAAGTTTATAAATCATATAGATGTATATTTTTACAAACGTTCTTTATGTATAAAATAACACGCCAAAATGTATGCGGATATCGTTACAAATAACATAAGTAAGAACAGTTAACATCACGATTGTGTGTGACTTAACAAATTCTCTCTTTGTCTTTTTCCTCTAACTTAATAAGCCGATTTATTTAATCTCATAAATGGTAATTCATATTTTTAATCTAATATCGAAAGACAGCGTGACAGAAATTCTAAATCATCCCGTGTTTTACTCCATACGTATTTTTTACGTGTTAATGTGAATGATGATATTAAGGAGAAGAAAAGTAATATTTGAATATCTATAATAATAAATAATAGATAATGATGATAATAGTAACAATACTAATGAAAAACAATAATGATGACGAGGATAATAACAATTGCATTATCATTATCAACAACACCATCAAACTACATCAACATCAACTACAAAATCACCACCAACAACAAACATCAAACAGCAACAACAACAACATCAGCTACAAAAACACCAATAACAACAATAACAACGACGACACAAAACCCCCAACATCTCACATTACAACCCTCCCCTCCCCTCCCCTTCCCCGTTCCTCCGCAGGTCCGCCACCCACTGAGATAATAACAGGGTTGTGAGTACCTGAAGATCGTATCTCTCTTATGACCCCGGGATTCAGGCAACTTTCGCCTCTACGGACACGCTATAAGGTCGACTTTCGCCCGCACAAGAGGTTCCCCGCTGTTAAACCACGCCTACACTGACCATAATACAGAGGAAAGGTGTCGGACCGTAAAATTGTTCATGGTTTTGTGACATTTGAAGATGATTGATCGATGTAAAAACTGGGCTCTCGGTTAGTCGTGTTTCATAGAAAACGGGAATTGTGTAGTAAACTTGGAATAATTTATTAAGATACGCTTTTGTGTGCGTCTGTTTGTGTGTGTGTGTGTGTGTGTGTGTGTGTGTGTGGTGTGTGTGTGTGTGTGTGTGTGTGTGTGTTTGTGTGCGTGTGTGTTAATTTATTTGCTTACCTTTTTCTTGGTCATGGATGTGCATTAGTTTTGATGTAAAGTGTATTTATCCTTTTAGTATTTATAATACCCTTTATATATATATATATATATATATATATATATATATATATATATATATATATATATATATATATATAAATATATGTATACACACACACACACACACACACACACACACACACACACACACACACACACACACACACACACACATCTTGAAGATCAATCAGAAAGTGATGTTATATTCATGCAATATCGACAGTAGACCATAACCCAGGAATGGAATAAGTATTTTGATGTTTTAAGCACAATCTTTACGTTAAGAAAAATACTTTAACACCATAGAAACTACTTACAAAGAAGA
>NC_051392.1:2340335-2350335 GCF_015228065.2 Penaeus monodon | reverse complement strand
AAGGATATGTATGAAGAGCATAAACACCAGTAAAGTGTGTGGCAAGAACGACGGAAGGCTTTAGAGCGAAGGTAGGTTTGCACCATGGATTAGCTCTGAGCCCTTTCTTGTTTGCTTTAGTGATGGATAGGCTGACTGATGGGATACGGAAAGAGGAATATGATGTTTGCAGATGATGCGGTGTTATGCTGCAGGAGTCGGGAAGAGGCTGAGACACCGGGGAGATGGAGAGATGCTTTGGAGAGAGGAGGGGATGGGAGTGAGGAGGCTGAGAAACCGGGGAGATGGAGAGATGCTTTGGAGAGAGGAGGGGATGGGAGTGAGGAGGACTGAGACTGAATGCTTGTACCCCAGTTGCGATGGCGAGGTTGCCATGAGGCTGCAAGGGGTAGAGGTAGCAGAAGTTGATGGGTTTAGGTATTTGGGGGGGTCGAGTGTCGAGAGAAATGGAGATTGCGGAAGAAAATTAAAGAAAAGAGAGTAGGGTGGATGGAATGGATGGGGAGAGGACACAGGAGTGATATGCGACAGAGGGATATTTGCAAGGACTAAGGGAAAGGCTATGCGGCATGGCATGGAGGCGGTCCCAATGACAAAGCGACAAGAAGATAAGCTGGAAGTCGGTGAAATGAACATGTTACGTTTTTCGTTAGGAGTGACAAGAACAGAGAAAGTGAAAGCAGGAATGCATCTGAGGGACAATGCACATGTGCAGGGTTTGGTGACGAGGCGAGAGAGGCAAGACCGAGGTGGTTTGGGCACGTCAGGAGAAGGGACGATGAAGACGTGGGAAGACGATGCTCGAAATGGAACTGCCGGGAAGGAGGAGCAGAGGAAGGCCGAAGAGAAGGTTCTTGGGCGCAGTCAAGGAAGATATGCAGGTGGGTGTAAGTGAAGCGAGCGCACGCTGGAGACCACTCCTGGTGGGAGAAACCGAAAGAAGATATACATATGTATATATATATATATATATATATATATATATAGATATATATATAATATTAATATATATATATATATTATATGATTATATATATATATATAATAAAATAATATATATAATATATATATATATATATATATATATATATATATATATATATATATATATTATAATATATATCTCTCCATCATATCTCTAAATATATTATATACTATCATCATCTATATCTAGAGAGGAGAGAGGAGAGGCAGAGAGAGAAGCGAGAGAGAGATATAGATATATAGATATATATAGATATATATTTGTGTGTGTAATTTTTTTTTCTCTTTCTCTCTTTCTCTCTCTCTCTCCTCCCTCCGAAAAAAAAATTCGTCTCGAGTCTCCTCTCTCTCTTCTCTCTCTCCTCTCTCTTTTCCTTTCTCATCCTCTCTCTCTGTCTCTGTCTCTCTCTCTCTCTCACGGCCCCCCCCCCCCCCTCTCTCTCTCTCTCTCTATCTCCCATCCCTCTGGCAACGTACCTATCTAATATGTCTATGTAGATTCATCTTTCAAATCTTTCTCGTTCTTCTCCTCGCCTCCTCTTTCTTTTACTCACCTTCTCCCTTTCTCTCTCTGTCTCTCTTTATAGACTATCCGAATAAGATCAAAGTCTCTACAAACTTCCCAGACCTTTGCTAACTTAATCTCTCTAACATTTAGTAACTTAATGATTGTGGAGATTTTCGAACACCGCAGAGCAGAGGAAACTTTATCCCTTGACAACATAACTGGCGCGATGTTTAAGAGAGGAAAAATTAACATAGATTGATATCAAAATGTTAATTAATCCTGCTAATGTTGATGTATATGATAATATGATAATACTAATGTGAATGGCATTATGATTGCATTTTGATAGCGTTTTTGCGTATGAATGATGGTATTAATAAGTCAGTGATAGATTAATTATATAAATAACCGATTGATGTGAATAATGATGTCAGTAGTGTTATTATATGAGTGGTATGAATAATGGTATTGTTCTGTGCAGCTATTAAAAGGCCTTCTGCTGAATGTTGTTTAATTTCGCTAAAGAAATCTTGGCTTGAGAACATTATTCATGCGAAAAAGGGAAGTTCATTGCACATGGCATCCAAGCTATGAAATCAAATAATACAGTTAATATCAATATTTTTTTTTTAAGAAGAGTAATTAAGATTAAAACAAACAATAAATCATTATGATATAGAGGGATAGTAAGACCACCCACTTTCATTTGTTATTTGTTGTATACATATATCCAGATATTTTTTTAATCTTACAATCATGATCTAAGCTACATCCTAATAAGATACAGTCCATATATATTGCAACCAATACTATATTATCAATTAATGAACTGCATCTCTTTAAATAACCGACAGACTCTCTCATTTACCTCAAGATCATGAAGGCGATGCAATCTGATTCAGTTTTTCATTCAAGAGGCTGTATATTAATGCACAATTAAAATAGAGATGCTCCATAGAAATCAACTACATTATAAGGACAATATTAACCATATTAACATTCATCATCCCTTTTAAATAACTGTGATAAAACAGGGACAGTATTCAAATATTGTTCGAAAAGTTCAGTTCAACAGATGACAGGTTACAGTGGAAAAAGGTTGAAAAAGTATGAATATCTTCACAATACAATGCGTTTGGCCGGTTTCTGACAAAGACGTAATCAATACAGGTCAAATTCATCTCTTGTAATATGTAAATTCATTCTCATTCATACCTTTTTCTACATTTGTCAACATGAATACGGTTCAGTGAGAAGGGTGTAAGTCTACCTCCTATGACAGGCAGAGAGAGACTGGCCAATGTTTTCCTTGGCCCTCACATCGCTCCCACAATGCACTAGTGTTGATAAGGGAACATCGAATTATTAATAAACTTTCTAAATAAGCACCAACATTTGCATTCATTTGGTCAAGATAATTTATAAAAATATGATATGAATGATTATGATGAAAAATTATGTTATACACAAAATATAACGGTGTGGTTATAGATAAGGAGATAATATGAGTAATGATGTGAAAAGCGATATAATCTGAATATTGATAGAATTAACGATACGATTTGAAAGTTAATCTAAATGATGATGATGCATTCACAGGAATATCAATATAATATAGAGCTGTTAAGTTTTTTTTCTGAATTTTTAATATTGAAAACAATAAAAATTAAATGTAAATAAGAATATGCTAATAATAATAATGACAATAAGAACATTATCATGGTTAATGTCTAAAATTAATGCAATACAGAAACAATGCAAGGAATGGTAAGGAAACTTAAAAGAAAAATTGTTAGTAAAATATTCATGATAATTTAGATAATGAAGAATGCACAAAGGAAATTGCTTTGTATGTTTGTATGTGTTTATTTAAATGCATGTATGTTTTTTTTGTGTGTGTATTTGAATATATTGGTTGTTGATATGTCTGTCTGTATGTTTTGACTGTTATTATCATTATCTATGCAATCATTATCATATACATCATTATTAGAATGATTTACCATGTTGAATAGATAAGATTATGAACACTATCCTCATCTTAAACATTGTATTTATTCATTTTTTATTCTCACTTTTCATCATTATGCCTTCTTTTTTTCTCTCTCTTCTCCTCCTCACCCATCTCTCTCTCTCCCGCTCCTCTCCTCCGCTTCCATCTCTTCCCCCTCGAGTCCATCAATCCCCCCCCCCCTCCGTCGCTCCTCCCACTCTCCATCCCCCCTCTCTCTCTTCCTCCTCCCCCTCCTTCCTCCTCTCCCTCATCTCTCCCTGTCTCTCTCCTCCTCTCTCCTCTCCCTCGTCTCTCCTCCTCCCACAGCTTCTCCTCCCCCTTCTCTCTCTCCCGCTCCGCTCATCCCGCCACCGGTGTCCTCTCTCTCTCTCCTCCTCTCTCTCTCTCTCTCTCTACTCCATCCTATCCGTCTCCCTGGCTCGTCCGCTCTCGGCTCCTCCTCTCTCCTCGCTATCGTCTCTCTTTTTTTTGTTTTTTTTTTTTTTTTTTTTTTTTTTTTTTTTTTTTTTTTTTTTTTTGAGCGGAGGGGAGGGGTAACGCACGTAAAACATATGCTGTTTCGGCAGCTTTTGCAACTTTATGCTGGAAGTTAAAGAATTGCACGCATTAAGACTTCAGAAACACGTCTTTTTCGGTAACTTAGGATGAGACGCAAAGTTACTTTATACACGTGGAGGAAAGAAGCGCCATTTTTGTGACTTGATTTACATACAGGATCCCTCTTACTCTTACGCAGAATGTAAGATGTTTTGTTTTGTGATTCTGTGTCGTGAATTAGATTAAATATTGTAATATAATAAATTATGATCGTGAGAATTCGACTAAATAGGATTTTCATTGGACTGATGCCGGTAATGATTAATGGACATGCAGTACGAATAAATTATTAACATTATCTACATATCATTTTTGCTCGTTACTCACAAGCTAATCCTAAATGGCAACAGATGGCTTTTACCTATTCCCTAAAAAAAAAAAAAAAAAAAAAAAAAAAAAAAAAAAAAAAAATCGTTAATTTAGAAAAAAAAATCGTTAGTTTAGAAAAAAAAAATCGTTAATTTAGGGTGGAAAATGTCCCAACATTCGTATGCTGATCAGGGACTTTACTATGCCGGAAAAATATGCCCCATTTTTCGCCTATGGATAAACCCAATTTGCATCTGATTTTTTCCCCTTTTATTTTTTTTTTTTTTTTATTATATATATAGATCTCGATTATCTTTGTTTCTTTTTTTCTTTTTTTTTTCTTTTTTTTCTTTTCTTTTTTTTAGCATGATGATGAAATTGAAGGTCGAGGATCTTCCATCCACTGGAGAAGGAGCTTGGGAGGAAAAAAAATATAAATAAATAGCTCACTGGTGCGTAGGAGAAGGGGGGGGGAGGGAGAAGGGCAAAATCCTATCAGAAAAAATGGGCCGAAAATCGTATATTCTTACTTTCATTCCCGATAAGGCGTATCTTCCACGGCAGGCAAGTTGTTCCATCCTACGGCATGGGACTCGTTCTATCTTGCGGCAAATTGTTCCATCCTACGGCTGGCAAGTCACCCCATCCTCCAACAAACAAGTCAGTCCCATCCTACGGCAGGCAAGTCACTCTCCATCCTACAACAGGCAAGTCAGTCCATCCTACGGCAGACAAGTCACGGTTCTTTTGCATATTCAGAGCTTAAGGAGAGTGGGTTTCTACCCCGTGCTTGGTCTAAGGAGCACTTGCTTGTGGGTTCAAGCACACGCACACGCCAACACGCGGTCCTCTTCTTCTTCTTCGATCTGATCTGTCTATCTGTTCTATCGGTATGTCTGTCTGTCTTTCCCACTCCATCTCCCCTACCCTCATCCTCTCCCTCTCCATCTCTCTCTTAAATCAATTCCTCTCTCTCTCATCTCTCTCTCATCTTCATCATCTCATCTCCGACCTCCGCTCTTCTCCCCACCCCCCCTCCTCCCACTCTCTCTCTCTCTCTCTTCGCCTCATCTCCTCTCCGTCTCATTCTTCTCCGCTCCTCTCTCTCCTCTCTCTCTCTCTCTCTCTCCCTCTCTCTCGTCCCTCCTCCCTCTCTCTCCTCTCCTCGATCTCTCCTTCTCCTCCTCTCTTCACTCTCTCCATCCCAGTCCTCCCTCCCCCATCCTCACATCTCTCTCTTATCTCATCCCTCATCATCCTCCTCTCTCCTCCTCCTCTCTTCTCTCTCCTCCACCTCCACCTCCTCCAATCCCGCTCTTCCGCCCTCTCCTCTCTTCCTCTCCCTTCTCTATCCCCGCATTGGTCGTCTCGTTCCTCTACCCTCCTACCCTTCTCCCTCTCTCTCTCCCTCACCCTCTCCATTAACCTCTCCCTCTCCCTCTCCCTCACCCTCTCTCTTTCTCCCTCTCCCTCACCCTCTCGCCTCATCGCTCCGCACCCCCCCTCTACTACCTTTCTCTCTTTCACTCTCTCTTCCCTCTCTAGTCCCTCTCTCTCTCTCCTCTCTCTCCTCCCTCTCTCACACGCTACCACTTTCAACCCACTCTTTTCCTCTCCGTCTCCCTCACCCTCCCCATCATCCTCTCATCATCCTCTCCCTCTCCCTCTACCCTACCTCACTTCTTCTATCTACCTCTTCCTCACCTCCTCGCCTCTCCCTTTTCCTCTCGTTCTCTCTCCCTCACCCTTAACTTTTCCCTCTCCCTCACCAACTCTCTCTCTCTCACCTTCTCCCTCACCCTCTCCCGCACCCTCTCCCTCACTCTCTTCCTCAACCTCTCTCTCTCTCCCTCTTCTTCTCCCTTACCCTTTTCCCTCCCCCCGCTTCCTTCCCTCCCCCTCTCCTTCCCACTTCCCCCTTTATTTCCCTCACCCCTTCCCAACTTCCTTCTCTCTCTCTCCCTCCTCCCTACTCCCTCGTTCATCTCACTCTCCTCTCTCCCCTCTCTCCCATCTCCCTCCTCCCTCTCCCTCTCCCCTCTCCTCTCTCCCTCCCCCTCCATCTCCCGCTCTCTCCCTTTTTCCCTTTCGGTGCTCTCCCTCTTACCCTCTCCCTCTCCCTTTCTTTTCCCCTCACTCCCTTCCCTCTCCTCCTCCCTCTCCCTCTTCCTCCCTCCCCCTCACCCTCTTCCCTCATCCCTCCCTTTCCCTCTCACCTCTCCCTCTCCCTCTCTCTCCCTCCTTCTCCCTCTCCCTCTTCCCTTCTTCCCCCCTCTCTCCCTCTCCCTCTCAAACGCTGCTATTCTGACATTGGAATACGCGGCACAGCATTACACTGATGAATCTACAATGGTATAATTAGCTACTCGGTTTTTTATCGTGCTTTTGGAGAAGTTAAGGGTAACGTCCATTATTGTCGAAAATGTTTCTACCTCTGCAGCTGTTTCTATTTTGTTCTTGGTTTATTTATTTATTCATTCACATATTACGCATATCACTCTCTTTCTCTCTTTCTCTCCTTCCTCTCAATCCGTCTCTTTTTCTTTCTCTCCATTTCTCTCTCTTTTTCTCCTTCCCTTCCTCTCAACTCTCAACTCCCACCTCCCCCCGCTCTCTTTCTTCTTTCTTTCTCTCTCTCTCTCCCTCTCCCTCTCCCTCTCCTCAATCGCTCACATCCCTCTCGCCTCTCTCCCCTCCCCTCCTCCCTCTTCTCGTCGTGTCAAATCTTCATCTCTCTCTCCCCCCCTCTACCCTCCTCTCTCTCCTACACGTCGTCGTCTCCTTACTCTCGCCCTCAGGGTCCTCTCTCGCTCATCCTCTCTCTCTCTCTCTCGCTCTCTCCCGTCCTTCTCTCTCTCTTCTCTCCGTCCGCTCTCCCCACCTCTCTCCACTCTCTGCTCCTCTACTTCTCTCGCTCGCACCATCCCGCCCCCTGTCTCTCCTCATCTCTCCCTCATCTCTCATCCCGTCCTCTCATGACTCTCTCTCCTCCGTCTCTCTCTCTCTCTCTCTCTCTCTCTCTTTTGTATCAATTTTCATCTCCCCCTCCCTTCCTCCCTCTTTCCCTCCCTCACCCTCTCTCTCTCGTATCAATATTCATCCCTTCCTCCCTTTCTCTCTCTCTCTCTCTCTCTCTCTTCTCTAAATATATATATATATATATATATAGTATATATAATAATATATATATTATATAATATAGATATATCCGTATCAAAAGATTTATCTCTCACTCCCTTTCTCTCTCATACACACACACTCTCTCTCTCTCTCTTTCTCTCTCTCTCTCGTATCAACATTCTCTCTCTCTCCCTCCCTCCCTCTCTCTCTCACAATCTCTGTGCTTCTCTCGTAGCATATTTTATCTCTCCCTCCGTCCCTCCCTCCCCCTCCCCTCTCTGCTCACTCTCTCTCTCTCTCTCCACTCTCTCTCCATCTCATTGTCTCCCTCCCTCCCTCCCTCCCTCCCTTCCCTCCGATCCCTCCCCCCCCCCCCCCCCCCCCCTCCCCCCCTCCCTCACTTTCCCCACCTCCCTCACCTTCCCCTTTCTCCATTCAAACACCCCTTCTTCTCCTCCCTCCCTCCCTCCCTCTCCTCTCTCTCCTCCTCTCTCTCATATCTCCTCCTCTCTTCTTCCTCCTCTCTCGTCCCTCTCACGGTCTCTCCCTCGGCTCGTCTCTCCTGGGCTGTCTCTCTATCTCGTCTCCCCGGCCCTTGTCCTCCCCCAACACCTCCTCCTCTTCTCTCTCCTCCCTTCCCCAGCTCATCTCACCCCTCCTCTCCTCTCCTCGACCTCCTCTCCATCTCTCTTCCCTCCTCAGCTCTCTTCAGTCGCTCCCTCACTCTCTCTCTCTCTCACCCCTCTCTTCTCTCTCTCTCCCACCGTCTCTCTCCTTCTCCCCCAAAGGGCTCTCCTCTCTCTCTCTCTCATCCCATCGCACGCTCTCCGTCTCTTACTCCTCTTCTCTCCTCTCTCGATCTCCGTCTTCTCCTCCATCCTCCCTCCTCATTCTCACCCCGTCCTCTCTCTCCCGCTCTCACCTCTCCTCTCTCTCGCGCTCTCTCTCTCCCCTCGTCTCGCCTCTCATTCCCGTCTATCCTCCTCCTCTCTCTGCCTCTCATCTCCTCTCCTCTCTTTCTCTCTCTCTCTCTCCTCTCATCTCTCTCTCTCCCTCACTCCCTCACGTCCCTCATTTCTCTTCCCTCCCTGCCTGGTCCTGTCGTCTCTCTCGTCTTCTCTCCCTCCCTCCCTTCCCCTCTTCTCCTTCACCCCCCCTCCCCCCCTTTCTCTCTCTTCTCTCTCCTCTCTTCCCTCTCTCCATTCTCACCTCATCGTCTCCCTCCCTCCCCATCCCTCTTCTACCCTCCGCCTCGCACCCTCAGTTCGTCTCTCTCGCACGGGCATCTCTCTCCTCCTCTCTCTCATCCTATCTTTCCTCAGCTCGGAGATCCTTTTCTCTCTCTCTCTCTCTCTCTCTCTCCTCTCTCTCGATCTCTTCACTCGCATCCTCTCTCATCTCATCCCTCATCTCTCTCGCTCGTATCCCGTCCTCCCCCTCAGAACCCTCGCTCTCACAGTCTCGTCTCCGTACTTCTCGTCCCCTCTCATCTCTTCCTCCTCTCCTCCCTCTCTCTCTCCATCTCGTATCAATATCATCTCTTCCTCCTGTTGCAGCATCATCTCAAGGATCGAGGCAATCACAAGAATAAGTTTGTTTACTGTTCGACCTAATTTTCCGGCGCCGCGTGTGTGTGTTATATAAACAGCATCGTAACTGTCAACATATTTTACGAGTTTCCCCGTCCGCGAATTTTGGAAAAGCATACATCATATTAAGTTTTGCAATCTCTTCAATCGGATATATATCAATATATTTAGTTGTAGAATTATATATATTCGCGATGTTTTCGAAAGAGATTGCGAAGTTGTTTTGGTATTGTCGTAAATGACCCCCCCCCCTCCGTGTAAAATTTTGCAAGTCTGTGTTATATTTTGGAATCTTGTCTGTCGGATGCGTTAACTATGTCGTTATGGAAATGTACAAATGTACAAAAAAAAAAAAAATCCATAAAGACTTTTAAGTCATTTAGCATTATCGTAACCCCCTTTCCTGATTATGCAAATTCATATCAATTATATCAACCGATTTATTTTTAAAAATATATATGGCATTAAATAGCAAAATGAGTTTTCGCGTTTTTTTTTTTTTTTTTTTTTTTTAAGAATTTGCAAACGCACATCAAATTTTCCAACATCTCCAATAAGATATATAAACCTATTTACTTGCAGAATTCCTCATGTTTACAATATGTTCTAACACAACTTGCTAGTTAATCTTTATATCATCCTAACATCGTGATTTATCATTCCCAAAAAAAAATTCCTTTTCCTTCTGCGATCTTTTACTACGCATTATTGCTATTGTCCACTGCTAACGTATCAACATGCAGAACACGACCCCGTCAATGTGCTCCAATATGCAATTTTTTAAAACAAACTTATCAGTATAAGCTATAGAAAATACAGGAAACGGGACCTCTGTATCTTTTTTTTTTTTATCAAGGTTTCACAAAGGTTGAATTTATT
>NC_051392.1:2323332-2328332 GCF_015228065.2 Penaeus monodon | reverse complement strand
GGGTTCTGTTATACGGCTTAATTGCGGGTTCTGTTATGTGACTTGTGGCTATGAATTAAAATTATGGTTTTATTAGTGATTTGGTGCCTGGTTTTGGAGATAGTGGCTAATGATAGTGACTGTAATAATAATGATAGAAAGGAAATCTGTGTTGGAGATGAGAGTAATAGTAGTAGAAGCAGGAGTACTAATATTAATGATCATAATAATAATTTTCATAATAGTAATTTGACAATAATGATAATGATGATAATACTACTAATGATTTTAATAATCCTGATGATAATGATGATAATGAAGATGATGGTGATGATGATGATGATGATTGATGATGATGATGTTTGTGATGATTGTATAATATTGTTTAAAACATATAGTAACAACAAAAATAATAATAATAACAGCAACAAACAACAACAATAATAATGAGTTGATGGCAATATGATAGGTGATGAGATTCAAAAATAATTGCATTTTTATACTTTTTATTTTACCGACAATGAAAAATAAACGACAAAAAATATAAAAACGACACCGATAACGAAAACAAGAAAAACACAGAAATTAACAACAATAACAACAAAAACAGAATAATAATAATGTTTTGGCCCAAAACATTGACCAGCCCAATACAGACATGGGATTCACGGTCATTATACCTTTCACACGCGTTGCTGTGTTTAATAAACGGTAAAGTAGCAAGATATTATCACTGAAGGATTGTCTTTACAACAAGTTTCTCCTCTACTGACGAGACAAGGGTTTTTAAAAGTGATAACATACAGTGTGGATGATGATAATAATAACATGATAATGATAATGAAAATTTTAAAATTTAATATGAGAGATAATGATAATGAAAATTAATAATAATAATATAACAATAATAATAATGATAATAACAATTATGATAATGGAAATGATGATGATAATGATAATGATAAATAATAATATAATAACAATAATAAATAATAATTAAAATATATATAATAATAATAATGCAAAATGATAAAAAAAATAATAGTAAATAATAATGAGATGTAATAATAGTCATATAACACTACAGTGTGGATGATGATAATAATAATGAAAATAATAATAATAACAATAACAATAATAATAATAACAATAATTTGATAATAATTATAAAAATAATAAAATAATAATAATTAATATAATAAATAAATATATGATGCAATAATGTAAAATGATAATAATAGTAATGATAATGATGTGATGATGATGGTAGTGATATGAGATGCATGATGATGATGATGATGAGATAATAAATTATAAATAATAATGCATGTAGTTGTTGTTGTTGTGTAGAAATTAGTAAGCATGATAGTGTAAGTTAATCCATAGTATTAATAATGATAGTAATAACAATAACAATAAAAATAACAGTAAAAGTAATAGTGATAACAATGATAACAACAGAACATCCTTTGAAATCAACAACAAACTTTTTTGATAAACCTATATCAAGTTTTCCTTTTTTCTCATCTCTATCCTCAGCACAGTACTAGAAACGTACCTTCATCCTGTACTTTAGATATGAGAAATACGTGTAATTTTTAAAGGGTTGTGGTCGCCTGCCATTGTAAAACTTTTATTGATAATGGAGTTGTAGACAATAAACGTTCTATTGTCGAACTTTCTTTTGATTTTTTTATTATTATTTACTCTTTATTATTTACTAAATGTTATATACTAAATGTTATATCTATATTAAATATATATTATATCACACTATATCATATTATATTTTATATCATATCATATCATGAGGGGGAGAGGGAGGAGGAGGAGGAGGAGAAAGAGGGGGAGGAGGGGGAGAAAGAGGAGGAGGAGGAGGACGAAGAGGGGGAGGATGACGAAGAGGGGGAGGAGAAGGAGGAGGAGGAAGAGGGGGAAGAGAAGGAAAAGGAGAAGGAGAAAGAGAAGGAGAAAGAGAGGGAGGGAGAAGGAGAAGGAGAAGAGGAAGAAGGGGGGAAGGAGGAAAGGAGAAGAAGGAAGGGGGAAAGGGTGAAGGGAAAAGGGAAAGGCGAAGGAGGAGGAGGAGGGGAAGGAGAAGAGAAAGGAAGGAGAAGGAGGGGAGGAGGAGAAGGGAAGGAGGAGAAGGAGAAAGGGAGAGGAGAAAGAGAAGGAGGAGGGAAGGAGAGGAGAGGAGAGATGATGATGATTGATGATGAGATATGATGATGATGATGATGATGGGTGATGATGGTGATGATTGATGATTGAATTGATTATGATTATGTTATGATTATTTATTATGATTATGATTTTGATGATTTTATGATGTGTGTGATGTTGAGAAAAAGAAAGGAAAACCAAGACCCGAAGCAACTAAAGAAAAAAGAATAAAAAAAGGAAGAAGCAACAGGGCGAGAAAGAAAAGAGAGGAGAAAAAAAAAATCGAGAGGTATTTCGTCCACCATTCTCAGATCCCAACTGTGACAATAACACGTAAGAAGCACCAAACGCTATTTCACCCGAGAAAATCTTTCCAAGCAAACTTCACCTCATTTCACGTGCTGAGATCATCATATCACAAACCACTTTAATAAAAAAAATATAAAGCTCGATAAATTATTAACCATTACAATAGCATTAGGAATTATATCGTTACTAATGCTACTATTACTACTACTATTACTATAATTATAACGGCATTGGGAATTATATTGTTACTTCTACTACTGAGTCCCTTGCACTCAGCATTAAAATTTATTCCAACATATGGGTTACAACCAAATACAAAAAAGCACAAAAACATACAAAACTTTTTCGCAAGCGTGGCAATAGGCAACGTAAAAAAACATGACCATATAACCCCACACTTAAAAAATAAAATGGATAAAGGGTTCAACAAAAATGTCCAATTGATACTGTATACTATCATAAATTCATAAAAGGGGGTCTGCCCTTTAAAGCCTCTACAAACTTTGGTAACAAAACAGGCATCCAAACAAAAAAGATTAACTTTCTAAACACGTCAGAAGGTCATACATGGAAAACAGGGTCAAGGCAAAAATGCAAATCCCGGGACCCGGATCTGGAACAACATACCACACTAAATAGAAACACCTCCAAACCCGCTTACTTTCAAAAAGAAATTAAGGAACATCTTTTAAATTGTTTAATGGCATCAGGCTTTTGAATACAATGCAAAACCATGTAACATTATTTTTAATGATGTGACCATCTTATTTATTTATTTTATTTTTTATTCTCTCTACCATTGTATTTACTATTGTTTCTACTTACTGTGTATTACTATACTATATGTCGCTATCTATGTAAAAAAAAAATATTTCATTGTAATTAATGGAATAAAGTGTTCTGGACTTTGGGCTTTGACTATTACTAGTAGTACTACTATACAATAATCATTATTACAATCAGTGATAGTAGTAGTAGTATCATAGTAGTAATAGTAGAAGTAGTATTAGTGGAAAGAGATTAGCGAGATATAAGGTCGAGAACCCCTTGGGCCCAAAAGTTCCTTTTGCTAGTAAGCTGCACCTATTTATCCATAGAATAAAAGGGAAAATCACAGCCTATGGAAGGAATAATTTTATAAAACAGCTGACATCCATTAACGCTTTAAAAAATAACAATTTCGTTAGCGTAATAGTGAGAAATGCACTACAGAATATTGCTTTTGTATTGACGTATTATAACTGAGTAATTATATTCCTAAAGCCCCTATCTTTTTGTCGTCATTTCGTACATGTATTATTATTATTATCTACCTATTTATTAGACTTATATGAATTATATTAACAACGACAAAAATTGAAAGAAAATGAAGAATCTTGCTTATTATAACTTAGACTGTATTATTAGGACGCATAAAGTACAATATTTTTTCTTAATCAATATAATTATAGCTATTGTAATACAGATGATAATTTCATTAACAAAAATACAAAAAGAGCAAACAAAAAATTTAAACGTAATTTATTTCCATTAAGCTCAAAAACCAATTAAGACCGAGTATGTCAATTATCAAAAAAGGTCACAAAGGGCTTGGGGTCATATACACCCCCCCCCCCCCTCGACTCCCTACGGTGATAATAACGGGGTTGCGGTTACTAATAGATATTATCACCAGGAGAAAAGGGGTCTTGCTAAGCAAATTTCGCCTTTACTGTCCCTGGCATAAGGTTGAAAAGGTTTGTTAATGGAATCCCCGCTTTTTAACCATTCATATTCAAATAACAGAATAATGATAAGATATTGTTTATGGAATTAAATACGAGAGGTCTATCTATCACACTTTCTAATCAATTTTATTATTTTCATTATTACTGTTATCATCATCACTACTATCAGTGGTGTCAAAAATTATTATTTTCATTATTTCTGATATAGATTTTTTACCTGCAATCTGCATATAATTTACATAACCCCTTTGTTCTTTATTAACTATTAGCAACATCAGTAGAATAAGTGTTCTCAAATAATTGGTCTCGATAATTAAAATCTGCAATAATAATAATACAACAATGGAAGTTATTATTGTCCTTATTTTATCATCTCAATCAATTCAGTACCATCACCATCACTTTTCACCCACCATCAAATATCCCCATCAACATCCCCTATCATATCCCATCATCACCATCATCACTACCATCATTATCACCATCACCACCATCACTATCCCCTCATTATCATCATCACCATCACCACACCAATCACCATCATTATCACCCTCACTATCACTATCACTATCACTATCAATCTTTATCATTATCATTATAAGTAGTAGTAATACCAGCAAAGAGAGTAGTAGCAATAGTAGTAATAATTACTATTATAATTATTACCAAAACATGACATGACAATAGTAATGATAATGCAGACATCTCTGGTGACGATAGCAATATTTCAGAAATAATAACGAGGAGATACGTCGCCCAAAATGCTTCCAATCAAAAACAAAATACTTTTTTTCGGCTTGCAAAACGGCCCCGCAGAAAAAGGGG
>NC_051392.1:2313287-2315787 GCF_015228065.2 Penaeus monodon | reverse complement strand
AATTAATATATATATATAATATATAATATATAAAATATAATATTATATATACATATATATATAAAAAAAATATTTGTAATTATATATAATTATATTACAATATAATAAATACATTACTATTTTTTTTTAAATTATTTAATTATATAAAATAATTAAAAAATAAATAAATACAAGATATAATATTATAAATATTAATCTTAATTATATATAATCTTTTTAATGTATAATTTTATTATTTATTTTAATATTTATATATTATTATGTTATATTATACCTATTGAAGGGCCTTCTTCCTCTTTCTGTTTACATTTTCTTTCTTATACCCCCCCCTGTGTTTTTATTTCCCTTTTTTAAATCCTTTCCCCTCCTTATTTTCCTTAAATCCCCCTCCTTCCCCTCCCCTACACCCCCTACCCTTTCCCCCCAAACCCTTCTTTTTCCCCCTTTCCCCCCCCCTTCCCTTACCCTCCCTTCCTCCTACCCCCCTCTCCCCCCTCCCTCCCCTCCCCCCCCCACCCCCCCTACCTCCTCCCTCTCCCTCCTCCTCCTACCCCCCTCCCCTTTCCCCCTCCCCCCCTCCCTTCCCTCCTCCCTCCCCCCCCCTTCTATACCCAATCTTTGTTATTCCTATTTACGCGACATGCCCACCCCCACTCTCCCCCCCACCCCTCACCTCATCCTCGTTGCGACGTCAGTTTCTAAAAAAATAAAATAAAAATAAAGAAAAGGCGTTTATTTGCAAAAACATTAAACCGAAAATTGTAGAAGGACATTGAATAATATATAGAATGAAGGTTTCGTATAGCTAGGAGATTTATGCAATGCTTAACGTTACCCGTGTGGGTGATTTGGAGCCTAATGGCTGGCCGCGAGTAATGAGAGTTGTAAATTTGGGGGAATTATTCTATGGAGTATTGCTTCCGTGGTTTTTGTGGTTTCTTAAGTGCATATGTTCATACGCAAGTAAACGCAAACGTTCACAAGCGGACGCAGCTGAGAGAAATATATGTGTGTGTGTTTTCTGCTTCCATTCATCTATCTCTGTATATGCTCATGTTTGTATGTTTATGTATGTATGATGTGTATATGTGCACACACACACAAAAAAAAACAAAAAAAAAAACACGCATATGAACAAGTATGTGTGTGTGTGTGTATGTGCGTTGGGTTTTTGTGGGGTGGTGTGGGGGGGTGGGTGTGTGTGTGTGTGTGTGTGAGGGGGTGGGTGTGGTGTGTGGTGTGTGTGGTGGGTGGGTGGTGGTGTGTGTGTGTGTGTGTTTTGGGGCTGTGTGAATATATATATGTAAATTTATATAAAAATATATATATATATATATATATATAATATATATATATATTTTATATATATATAATATATAATATATATATAATATATATATATGCATACATTTATACATATCTATCTATCGATCATCTATCTATCTATCTGCCTAAAATATATATAAAAATATATATATATTATATATATATATATAAAATATATATTATATATGTTTTATATATATTTTATATATATATATATATATAATATATATTTATTTTTATATATAAATCTAACTATTCATCGCTCGCTCTCTCTCTCTCTCTCTCTCTCTCTCTCTCTCTCTCTCTCTCTCTCTATATATATAATTATATATATATTTTAATATATAATATATATAAAATTTGGGTGTGTGTGTGGGGTTGTGTGTGGTGTGTGTGGTGTGTGTGTGTGTGTGTGTTGTGTGTGTGTTTGTTTGCGTTGGTGTTTTGTGTGGTGTGTGTGTTTGGTGTGTGTGTGTGTGTGTGTACATATAATAATTATTTTAAAATATATATATTATTATATATATATATATATATATATTTTTAATTATTATATATATATATATATAATTTATATATATATATATGTATGTATGTATGTATGTACCACGCAAACAGACACGCACACAACGCACACACGACCCGAGCCACCCACCCCGCCAACCGGGAGCGAGAGAGCATCGCCAGCCACAGAGAAGCGCGTCTGAGGCACCGTCTCGAGTACACCGCAGGTTAGAGCTTGCCTGGCGCGCATCCATTAGCAGCGGGATAACTAGCTTCTTTAGCTCTCCCAGAAGAGTAATTACCGGCGGAGAAAAAGCCTTCACAATTTACCTCAGAGACAAGGGGAAGCGAGCGGAGAGAAGGACGCAAAGAGGAAACGAGAGACGTTCAAGGAAGGATTGCGAGTCAAAGGCCTTTTGTCGAGCTTACAAAGGTACGTGGATATGATATATATATATATATATATATATATATATAAAATATAAAATATATATATATATATATATATATATATAATATAAATTATTCTTTTTTTTATTATTTTTTATTTTATTTTTTATTTGTTATTTATATGTGTGGGGTTGTGGGGTTTTGTGGGGTGTTGTGTCGTGTGTGTGTGTGTGTGTGTGTGGTGTTTTGTGTGTGTGTGTGTGTGTGTGTGTGTTTTGGT
>NC_051392.1:2303287-2305787 GCF_015228065.2 Penaeus monodon | reverse complement strand
GAACCCCATGAAACGGTTTTATAAATGACAAATATAATGAATAAAATCTGCTTACTAAGGTCACCCCCATAACGCCAAAGAACGCGGATGTCTTGATAGAGCCCAGACTTCGTCTTAGAGTATCTCAATCTTCTTTAATTACCATAACAAAATTAGCTAGATTCGATTTTTCTGCAATAATATGATTACATCAGAATTTCATATACAAATCCCACCTCATGATACAAAGACTGACACCGATATCTCATTCTAAATCGAAACCGAAGTCTGGACCATACCACAGCATTCGAACCATTTACCGTAATGATGGTAATACTGCTGTTTATTTCACTTTTTTCTTTTAAAAGGCGACTTAACGAACAACGATCTAACAACCTTGCTTTAAAAACTTGCCTTAAAAATTGTTCAAAACTTGAGGATTGTGAGACTACTGGAAGCAAATTGGTCTCTAGAGGCACCTGTTAAAAGTGTACCCTATACGCACATATACGTTCATATCGTAGATGGATAGATAGAGAGAGAGACATGGAGAGGGGAGAGAGAGACAGAGAGAGAGACAGAGAGAGAGAGAGAGAGAGAGAGAGAGAGAGAGAGAGAGAGAGAGAGAGAGAGAGAGAGAGAGAGAGAAAAGGAGGGAGGGAGGGAGGGAGAGATAGAGAGAGGGAGGGAGGAAAGAGAGAGAGAGAGGAGAGAGAGAGAGAGAGAGAGAGAGAGAAGTAGATAGGTAGCTGGTGAATAGATAGATATTAGATTTGTATGTAGGTAGGTAGGTAAGTAGATAGATGAATAGATAGATATAGACTGATAAACGGGCAGATAGACGGATAGGCAAGAGAGAGAGAGAGAGAGAGAGAGAGAGAGAGAAAGAGAGACAGGCAGATATATATATATATATATATATATATATATATATATATATATATATATATATATATATATTATATATATATATATATATATATATATATATATATATATATATAATCTGGTGTGTGTGTGTGTGTGTGTGTGTGTGGTGTGAGAGAGGAGAGAGAGAGAGAGAGAGAGAGAGAAGTAGATAGGTAGCTGGTGAAAAGATAGATAGTAGATTTGTATGTAGGTAGGTAGGTAAGTAGATAGATGAATAGATAGATATAGACTTATAAACGGGCAGATAGACGGATAGGCAAGAGAGAGAGAGAGAGAGAGAGAGAGAGAGAGAAAGAGAGATAGGCATATATATATATATATATATATATATATATATATATATATATATATATATATATATATATATATAATCTGTTGTGTGTGTGTGTGTGTGTGTGTATGTGTGCGTGTGTGTGTATGTACATACGTATGTGCATACGTATACAGCACTAGTTTGTAGCCATAGGTGAGAGACAAACTATTTACAGTCTCACTACACTGTTACATTTCACCCTTTTGTTATAAAACACCTCTATGGCATTTACAAAGAGATCTTCTTCCCTTTGAAATGTCTGGCTCACTTTTATCTATCTCTTTGTATGTGTATGAATGTATGCGTGTATGTGTGTACGTATTGATGTATGTATCCTTGTATGATTGATGAGTACTTGTACGCACATGGGTGTAGTTTGCACGTATGTATGTATGCAAGTATGTGTGCTTGTACGTATGTATTTATGTATGTATGCACGTGTGTTTATGCAAGTATGTTTGCTTGTATGTATGTATTTATGTATGTATGCATGTATGTTTAAGCAAGTATGTTTGTATGTACGTATATATGTACGAATATATGCACTACTTTCGTGCTCTGTGTTTATATATAGTATTCATAAAACGAGATGTATATAAGAAGTACATTAACAACCAGTAACTTTCATTACATCACGCGGTTATCTTAAAGTCAAAGAATTACAATATGCAAATTCCTAACAAATAAAAAAATTGAGCTTAAACTAAAACCATTTATTCGATGTTCAAAGCAGCATGGTCGTATATCAATGTATTTGAAGAACCAAAAACATGTGTTTATTAAAAACCTTTTTATTTTATTTATTTATACCTTCCACACACGCGAGAAATAGAACAAAAGGTGAAGCCAGTTTTGAACGAGACTGAACAACAACAAGAAAAAAAGTGATAGACAAGTGACTGGACAGGACAGGCAGGCAGGTAAACATGCAGTTAAGCAGGCAGGTGAGCAAGTAGGCGAGCAAACAAGCAGGTAGGCAAGCAAGCAGGCAGATAGGCAGATGGACAGGCAAACAGGTAGGAGGGTAGTTAAGCACACAAGCAGGAAGGCAAACAGGCAAGCAGGCAGGTAGAGAAGCAGACGGACAAGCAGACAGGCAGGCATAAGGACCAGCATATATATATATATATGTGTGTGTGTGTGTGTGTGTGTGTGTGTGTGTGTGTGAGAGAGAGAGAGAGAGAGAGAAGGAGAGAGAGAGATTGAGAGCGAGAGAGAGAGAAAGAGAGAGAGAGAGAGAGAGAGAGAGAGAGAGAGAGAGAGGAGTAGAGAACGAGA
>NC_051392.1:2285787-2290787 GCF_015228065.2 Penaeus monodon | reverse complement strand
ATTAATAATAATGATAATAATAATAATAATAATAATAATAATAATAATAATAATAATAATAATAATAAAGAACGAAAGTCATAACAATAACAATAATAGTAATGTAAATGATAATAATAATGGTAACAGTAAAAGCAGCAACAACAATAAAGATAAAAACAACAGCAAGAAAAACAGCAATATTCCTATCATCAATATTAAAATTATTTTAGTGTCGACACCGATGAAAAACAGAACTTTCACCACAGAGATATTGTAAGCACAGGCAATATTTTGATAGTAAAATTGTATTGGGAAGTAAAGGAATCTTAGACAGAGCATAAACAATGTTTGTTTTCTTTGCAACATTTATAATTCCTGAACAAGCAATGGATTCCGGAAGTCAGCATTTGCAAAATATATTTCGTTCGACTGAAAGAGATTCACCCTCCCGATGCCATGGTGGTGATGTAGTGATGTGTGTGCGTGGGTATATATGTTTAGGCATATCATACAAATACATACACATGCAGAAATTCAAGCATATATGTATATATATATGTATATATATATATATATATATATATATATATATATATATATATATATATATATATATATATATTATATATTTTATTTATTTATTTATATACATACACACACACACACACACACACACACACACACACACACACACACACACACACACACACACACACACACACACACACACATATATATATATATATATATATATATATATATATATATATATATATATATATATATATATATATATATATATATATGTATGTATATATATACATATAGATATGTGTATATGTATATATATATATATATATATATATATATATATATATATATATATATATATATATATATATATATATATATATATATATGTTTATACATACAGGCAGACAGACAGATAGACAGATAGATAGATAGATATCCACACAGACAGAATATCACTCTTCCCTGCCTCTTTACAAAGACAAAAAATATCCATAAAATTCACAACACAGACTATACAAGACCAAACACCCTTATTTTTTCTCTCTCTCTACACGCTCAGCATCAGTTTACTACCAATAACCAACGTCTCCTTTGAACGTAACATCGAATCGTTGTAGAGGAAGATATCTCAATATTTGTTCAGGTGACATGAGTCTTGGGCTGTCACTCCTGTTGAATATTCTGGACACTGGCTGTTAGTATGTGAGATGACATGTTGACTGTGGTTTGCAACACGGGGGAGGTTGCCGTTGTGGTTTGTGAAGGAGGTGATGCGTCTGTGTGTGTGTGTGTATGTGTGTGTATGTGTGTGTGTGTGTGATATTTCCTTTTATGTAAATAGGTGTATTTGTGTTTATGTATTACTGCTATTATTGCTATTATTATCGTTATTGTTATCATTATCGTTTTTATATTTTTATTATTATTATTCTCATTAAAATCATTAATGTGTTTATCACATCATTATCATAATTGTTATTTTTGTTGTTATTATTATCGTTATTACTATTTTTACCATTTTCTTATCATTATTATGATATCAAAAATATAATCATAATTATTATCTTTAAATGTTATTATTTATTCTGTTTTATTGTTATTATTATTAGTAACATTAGTAACATTAGTAACATTATTACTATTATTATTATCATTATTGTTATTATCTTTATCATTAGGAGGATCCCATTATCATTATTATCATTATTATTATTATTATTGTTATTGTTATTATAATAATAATAATAATAATATTATTATTATTATTATTATTATTATTATTATTATTATTATTATATTATTATTATTATTATTATTATTATTAGTTTTACCATTATTATTAGTATTTGTATTACTGATGTTAATATCATCTTTATTTTAATAATTATTATCATTATCATTATCATTATTATCATTATCATTACTAGTATTGCCATTCTTTTTAGTATCATTATCTTTATTATCATCATTATTATCATTATCATTAATTATTGTTATTATTGTCATTATCATTTATTGTTATTATTATTATTATCATTATTATTATTATTATTATTATTATTATTATTATTATTATTATTATTATTATTATTATTATCCTCACTGTCATTATTATTACCAATATAATAATTATTATTATTATTGATATTATTATTGTTGTTGTTGTTGTTGTGGTTATTATTGTTATTATAAATATTATTTTCATGAGAGAGGGAGAGGGAGAGAGAAAGAGATGGAGAGAGAAAGAGAGGGAGAGAGAAAGAGAGGGAGAGGGAAAGAAACAGAGAAGAGAGAGAGAGAGAGAGAGAGAGAGAGAGAGAGAGAGAGAGAGAGAGAGAAGCAAGAGAGAGAGGGATAGATTTATATATTGCAGAGACATGGATAAATGCGAAGTTAAAGAGACAAGTCCACAGTCAGGTATAAATAAAAATAAAAGGTAAAAAATATTAATAATTAGATAGATAAACAGTCATATTATCAACAGATTTAAAAGAAATTGATTTCTTAAAAAAAAGAAACATGAAAGCAATCTTTCTTTTTCATCTAATCAGAACATTTAATCATTTAATCCCAAATTTTAGATAATCATCAACAAACAAATTTACGATGATCAACACTGGAGACAACCTCGCTATTTCAAACTTACGACACACAGTGTTATCAGTTAGCATTATGGAGATAATACTGAAACTCCTGATTAATCCTTTGAAAATCACTGGATAATTTCGTAGTAACAATTACAATAAAGAAGAATAAGAGTAATGATTGGGAAAATTAAATAATGATATTGATATTAAATGATCAACATGATTCTGGTGAATATTTGCAAATTGAGTTGCATAATGTAGAATACGGAGTAACTTTCATTGCAGATATCAATAGTTATAGTGTTGTAATCAATAACTATAGTAATGAAAATATTAGATAGTTACTTACATAATGTTGAAGATATTTTCATCTTATTGCATATTATGCATTACAAAAGTAATTCTCTCTGTAAATAATATTACTTCCAAGATAAAGAACTATAGAGAGCCATGATGATGATAAATGTGAAGAATGAAATTATACAGAGACATATAAATGATATCAAATAGAGGATAATTTATAAGTTTACTATAAGGATGTAGCCAGATTTTTTTTTACGTCTTTTAAGATTAATTGAGTGTAAGTATGGGCGACTTACTTAATTAATTATTCATATCATCCTTGCAACATCTGTATAACGAAAATATGATGTAACTGGATTTTATTATACTTTGAATATTATTGTGAATTCAAGGTGAGGTGCGCTATATGGGTTCGAATGTAGGAATTAACATATTTTACTTTTCCTTATGGGTATGTGTATGTATGTGTGTGTGTGTGTGTGTGTGTGTGTGTGTGTGTGTGTGTGTGTGTGTGTGTGTGTGTGTGTGTGTGTGTGTGTGTGTGTGTGTGTGTGTGTGTGTGTTGTGTGTGTGTGTGTGTGTGTGTGTGTGTTGAGCATGTCATTGTACATATTAGTACACGAGTGTTATCTATACATGCTACATAGTTTTCCAGCTTTAATCGTTTTAAAATCTTGGCAATCAGCTTACTGAAATCACTGAAAGTAGTGATTGATAATGATATTACATTTTTTTATCGGGTAGATTAGTGATGATATCAACGTTATAGCTATAATAACAGTAATAGGTGCAAGGGCATCATAATAGTGATAATAGTATCTGATAAGACTCTTGAAGATGATTATATTAATGACAATAATGAAGATAAGGATCATGTTTTTATATGGTTATGATGATAACAATAACAACTGCAACAACAGTAATAATAATAATGATACTAATAATAAAAAAAAATAAAAACAACAACAACAACAACAACAATAATAATAATAATAAAAATAATAATAATAATAATAATGATAATGATAATAATGATGATAATAATAATAATAATGTTCATAATGATAATAATAGTGATATTAATACTAGTCATGGTATTGATGATGGTAATATCAATAATATTGATGATCTTTATCATCTATCGATGATAAAGATAAAGATGATGATAATGATAAGAATTATGATAATGATAAAGATATTGAATCATGATAAAAGTGATGATGATTATATTAACAATAACAATACAATCATAAATATAATTGTAGCAATAAGGCGTAATATCGGCTATAAAAGATATACATTCATTAACAAATAGTTATTAATAATATATACAGAGCATGAACATATCATTACCAATTTCACATTCGTGCATAAAAAAATACTCATTTTGATCAACTATCTAACTTTCTCTTCTTCTTCTTTTATAAAAATGGAACAACTCTCTTCATGTTTTGCCTGACATTGCCTGAAGACGTGACTCACCTCTGCTATTGTGTAATCTTTGTACTATGCAAATGAGCAGGGGATTCCTCTGTTCTTATGTGTATTTTCATTCCCTGAAACAATATCTTCTTTGTATGATGCGATGTGAAGGTGGATAAGCGTAGGACAACATATTTTGTTCATTATTTGTGTTCACTGTTCTGTTATAATACTGTTATTATTGTTATGGTTTTGTTATTTTTTTGATTTTATATCTTTGTTTATATGCCATAACTGCAAAAAAATTTCTTCTCTTGCATAAGATTATCCATGTTACGAATACTTTTTATATTATTTCTTGTATCATTGATGAATTTTTTTCTTTTTCGAAATTATAATAACTATTGTTATTTGTTTTGATATAATATTCTTTACCTATAAATATGTTCCTATCTATGGCATTAATTATCATTGAATCTATTTCAAGTTTTAGTATTAATGGTTACATCAAGTATATTATAAATCTGAGTTATTCAAATTTCATTACAGTATAATTAGCATCCGTTTTTTTTGTTTTTTTTTCAAATATAGCTAATTTTACTGTAAATACGTTTTGATCATTCATTAATTCATTTGAAATCTATTAAGTTTTTTAGGATTAGAATGATTAAT
>NC_051392.1:2275787-2278287 GCF_015228065.2 Penaeus monodon | reverse complement strand
ATATATATATATTATGTGTGTGGTGTGTGTGTGTGGTGTGTGTGTGTGTGTTGTGGTGTGTGTGTGTGTGTGTGTGTATTTTTCCTTTCTTTTCTTTTTCTTTCTTTTCTTTTTCTTTCTTATTTTTCTTTTTCCTTTTTCTCTTTTAAATAGCCATTTCTTCCACTGCAAGGCATAGGCGTCTCTCAAGATATAACTGAGAGATTATATGGCAGTGCCACCCTTGCCTGATTGGATACCCTTCCTAATCAACCGCGGTTTGTACCACGGCGGTGACTTCCCCTACGACACATGCGTTTGACTTCTCAAGGCGATATGTCGTTTTCTTGGGCACGAGCCAGTAGTCAAACCGCAGGCACCTTTACGACTGCCGTGGCGAGGAATTGAACTCGGGACCACGAGGGTCGGAGTCCAGTGCTCTAACCACTGGGACCATCGCAGCATTCATACATATTGTAGCGGGGCGTAGACTCAGTAGACTTCAATATGTCTGGTTGACTTCGGGCTCAACCGAGAATAGATTTTTTTATTCGGGAAAAGATTCGTCTGCAGTGAACAGATGTAAGGTTCCAGGCCTACGGCACGCTGCCACCACCCGATTAGTAGGTTCGGGAACCGTGTGTGTTGTGTATGGGGGTGTGAATGTTGTGTAAGAGAAGAGTGGAAGGAAAGTACAGGATGTATGTGCTGAATGTTGGATGTGTAAGAGTGTAAATGTGAAAAGGGTGATAGCGTAGGCTGAGCGTCTGCGTGGACGTGTTTGGAAGAAAAATGCAAGATCATAGAATTCTTCCTTTTCCCTTCGGTTTGAGCATCCACTTGCTGGAAGCGGGAACCCAGGTATAGCAAAAGTCATGGTCCGTTCTGGAATATCAGCTTAATATACTCCGATTCATCTAGCCTTCTTACAGATTTTCAGGGATTGCGAGATATCAGAGTAACCAGCAATGTGCTGTTAAGGAGACCCGAGCCCAAAAACGTTTCAAGCATTCAGCCTCGGTCAGAACCCAGAGCTCAAGAGGTCGGAAATATCATTCGTTCATCTGACTGGGACCGAGTGAAAGCTCGACGATGGTATGATATTTATTATTGAGCAAATCGCACTCATTAGGTAGGTCTACAGGAATTCAGTTACGGGAAATTTGTATAGATGCGTACATCACCAATTTGATCACAGCGGGGGTGATGCACATGAAAGCCTCACCAGATGTACTTAAAAATAACTCACCATCTACTCACCCCTAAGTTGGCGTCCCAACTCCATAAGTATCTTGACTCATAGTAATAGCACGAACACATTCAAATCCCTAATTTAAACAAATTAATCTCCAACCCAAAATGGAGATTAACTTTGAAAAACAAAACAAACTAGTGCTGTTAAACTTTCAATAAAAACACTTGTGTAAACAATAAGAAATATAATTTAGAAATATAATGTAAGACATATAACAAGACCACGGACTCCCTGACACCGACAAGGTCAAACAGGTATTATGACAAAAATCAAGACAAAGTATAAAAAAGAGTAAAAAAGTAAAAAGTAATATGGCCCTGAAAGTATTATGGGCGAGACTAAAACCCTTCCTCCCAGGAGGTAGGGATCATCGAGCTGAGGGAAGGAAGCTAAGTGCTGACTTGGTTTAAAATATTAAATAGCACATTAGAGGTACGGATCCTCAAGCAGTGTCCCTTCTATGTGAATTGACCCTTTTACACTCTCTGACACTTTGATTTCATAAAGTGCTGCTTTGAGACACTGTGAAAGAGTGTATCCTGCAGATGGTAATGCAGCATGTCACATGCTAAAGTCCAAAAGAGACCAGGTGTCTCTTACACACAACCATAATACTTAACTTTGTGGAGACGCGACCTCGGCAACCCTGGCGTCAAGCGAGGTAAATCCACAAAGCGAGAGAGCACACCAAAAACACTGAGAGCGGGACCACAGTACACAGTAGAAGGAAGGACCGAACTTCCTTCCCCTCTCAAAACCACGGGTACTTATACCCCGAAAGAGACCCACAGGCCATGTCCTAGGCACGGCGCGAAAAGAAGATATTCAAAATAAATGCCGGACCACCAACCCGATAGTCCGGCAGTCCAAACAAGCCAAAGGACCCAAACAACCATGAAAAGAGAGAGAGAAAAAAAAACACTTTGTAAACACCATTACTCCTTTCAGGGGCTATTATGGCACTTTGGAAGCGTCGCCGAAGAGATAGAATAATAGAAAAAAAAAAAAAACAAGGGAAAGGATACTTAGGAAAACTGGTAATAGCGTTAAGCAAAAATTGTGCATTTTGGACTGTACATATTTACGGTATTGGGCTTGGAAAAATAAATAAATCTTTATTACTTTGCTTGGCGACTTCAATGCCATCCAAGTAACGAGACATGGTTAAAAATACGTCGTATGAACATAAAAATAACGAAGTTTACATTAGGCCGTAACGAAGTCGTACTCGAGTCTAGTGGGCGAGGCGCAAATGGCGGGTGAAGC
>NC_051392.1:2265450-2268187 GCF_015228065.2 Penaeus monodon | reverse complement strand
ATATATAAAAAGGAATAAATACAGACAAAAAAACAAAATAAAAAAGAAAAAAAAAAAAAATATATATATAGATATATATATAAAAAAAAAAAATATAATATAAAAGAAATAAAATAAATATAAATAAAATAAAGGATAAGCAGGTGAGTTTAGATGAAAATTTTGAAAATTAGAGAAAAGAAATATTAAAAAAAAAAAAAGTAAGATAGAGGGGGATAAATATAATAGTAATTATTAATATATAGATATAGAAATATATAATATAATAAGAAACATAAAAATAATAAAAAAAAAATAAAGTAAATATAATATGTTATAAAAGTTATAAATATAATAAATATATAATTAATATATTATAAATATATATGATATAGATATATGAAATATAAATATATAGATTGTAAGGTTTTGGTTTGTGTTGGATTTACATAATAAGAAAAATAAAAAAAAAATAGTAATAAAATAATTATAATTTTTTATTATAAAATATAATATAAAATTATATATATAAAATATAGATATATAAAATTAAATATATATATAATAAATTATTATAATATTTATTTAATATTAAAAAAATTTTAATTTATAATAAAAGAGTTATATTTTTATATAAAATATAATATATAAAATAATATAGTTTTGGGTTTGGTTTAATTATATATATAATAAATATATAATATTTTAATAATATATATAAATATATAATATATATAATATTAATATATATTATTTATATATTTTTTATAAATATATATATATATATATATATATATATATATTAATAATATATTATATATAATATTATATATATATTATTTTATGTTTTTGGGGGTGTTGTTTTGTTTTTAAAATTTTAAATTTAAAAATAATATTATATAATTATATATATTTATATTATATATATATATATATATATAAAATATATTATATTATTTTGTATATAATAATGAATATATATTAGATAGATATAGTTTATATATATTATTAAAATATAATATAGAATATATTTGATATTTTATTATATATATTATATAATATATAATAATAATATAAGTAATATATAGAATATAATATATTAATATAAGTAGAATTAATATAAGTTATAGGGAAATATGGTAATGATATATAATAATATAGATGAGATATTTAGAGAGAGATATATAGATATAATAAAAAAGTATAAGATTATATAGAAATATAATATATATATATACATAATATAGTGGGTATTATATAAGGTATAAGACATATATATAGATAAGAGATATAATAATAATATAGAATAATAATAATATATATAAGAGAATATAGGAAATAATAAAAATTATATAGATAAGATAGAGAGAGATAATTAAAAAGGGTTTATAAAATAGAAAAAAAAATGAAAAATAGATAAAGTATATATATATTATATATAGAATAAATTATATAGAAGAATATATATTAAAATATAATTTATATAGGATAATATAGAGTTTTAATAGATTGGATTATAGTTTATGAATTAGTTTATAATAAGAGAATAATATAACATTATGATATATAGTAATTTTAAATATATATATATATAGATATATAATGTATATATAAAAATTTAAGAGAATAGATAATATATAGTGAGATAGAAATTTAACATATAGTGATATATAGAGATAGATAGATATTTAGTTAGAATATAAGATAAATAAGCGAGAAATAAGGGGATAGATTTTATGTATTATAATATATATAGAAAAGTAGAGAAAAAGGAAAATAATATAGAATAGAAATATAAATATAGAGAGATAGATAATAGAGAGTATAAAAATAAGATAGAGAAAAAAATAAGAGAAAGAATATTTAGAGAATGAAAAATAAAAATAAGAGATAATAAAAATTGAGAAAAGAAGAGAAAAAAGAAGAAGTAGATAAGATATGAGATATAAGAGAATATGAGAGAGAGATAGATATATAGATCGAGATAGAGAGATAAAAAATAGAGAGAGAAATAAGAAATGAGAGTATATATTAATAAATATAGATAATATATATAAGAATATGTAGATATATAAATAATGTTAGATAGATATTATATATATGATATATATTATATATAGATATAGAGATAGAAAATAGATAATATAGATATATATATATAAGTATAGTATATAGATATATATAGATAATAATATATAGAGAGAGAGATAAAATTATAAAAAAAATATATATAGATATAAGTATACATAGTGTAAGTTTGAAAGAGATATAGAGGAGAGAGAGAAGAATAGAGATAGAGATAGATAAACAAGAGAATAGATGGTGGGTAAGATATAGAGAGATTTATAGAAGAGAAAAGAGATTTTAGAGAGAATAAAAGATAAGGGGAAAAGGGGGAGATAAGAAAAAGGGATAGAGAGAGATAATAGAAGAGATAGATAGAGAGATAAGAGAGAGATAGAGAGTAGTGTAGAGATAAGATAGATTGATAGAAAAAAAAAGAGATAGAGAGAGATAGAGAGATACATAGATAGAAGAAAGATTATAGAATGAGAGAAAAAGGAGAGAATAGAAAGAGATAATGATAATAGATAGAGAGAGAAATATATGAGAATAATTATAGATGAAATAGAATAAAGATAGAAGATATATATGGGGGATAATAAGAGATATAATAGATATTATATATAATAAAATATAGTATATATATAGATATAATATATATATATATAAATATTATATAATATATTAATATATT
>NC_051392.1:2259143-2262850 GCF_015228065.2 Penaeus monodon | reverse complement strand
AATGGTTTATATTTTTAAACAAGTAATAAATGTGTAAATGTCACGAGGATAAACAAAAAAAAATACATATATTAATATTGTGAATCAATTTGAAGCTGGTGATACAAATTAATTGTCAAAGAAAAAAAAATATTAATGCCATTTCCTTTTTTCAAAGTGTAATCACATACACTTCAACAGCAAACCAAAAAAAAAGTCAAAAATGGAATAATTAACATTTAATAGAACTAAACCACCAATATATATATAAAATATATATTTTATATTATATATATATATATATATATATATATATATATATATATATAAAATATACATAAAATATATACATATATATATATATTAAGAGCTTAATTTTTATTCTATATCAACAAAATACTATTAATATTAAATTTTTTTTTTTTTTTTTTTTTTTTTACTTATAAAAGACTTTATTTATTAATAGATCATTTTAATCCCACAAGGTATTCGCCGCTAATGACCTTAGCTGTTGACGAGGCAGATAATTTTGAATAATCAATCAATCTCCATTTATCTATCTCCTTATATCTATTTTCCTATTTACCTATATATGTATAGATATGTCTCCACCTATCTATCTGTGGCCTTGTATGTAAATGTACTTCTTCAATCTATCGCTGACATTATCAAATTATCTATCTATCCATACACTTGTCTATCTCTCCTTCCCATTTACCTAATAAATCAATCAGTCTATCTATCCATACAACTATCTATCTACCTACCAACTTTCCCCTTTACCTAATAAACCAATCGGTCCGTCTATCTATACAATTATAAACATCTATCTACCTATCAACTTTTTTCAACTGAGAACCTTTAAGAAAATCACATTAACCAGTTACAACACATTTACAACACATACAAAAAAAAGAATTAAAAAAAAAATAAGAAGAAGAAGAAGAAAAAAAAAATCATTTAAATATGAGTCCAATCTTAGTATACTGTAGTTTATTAATGTCCAGACAGGGGGAGAGAGGGAGAAGGAGAAAAAGAAAAAGGAGAGAGACAGGGGGAGAGAGAGGGGGAGAGAGGAGAGAGAGAGAGAGAAGAGAAGGAGAGAGAGGATGTGAAGAGAGAAGAGAGAGAGGAGAGAGAGAGAGAAAAAAGAAAAGCGAAAGAGAAAGAGAAAAGAGAGAGAGAGAGAGGGGGGGCATAAAAGAGAGAGAAGACGAGAGAGAGAGAGAAGAAGAGAGAGAGAGAAGAGAAGAGAAAAGGGGAGAGAAAAGAAAGGAAAGGGAGAAAGAGGAGAGAAAGAGAAGAGAAGAGAGAATAGAGGAGAGAGAGAGGAGGAAAAAGGAGGAAGGGGAGAGAGAGAGAGAGAGAGAGAGAGGAGAGAGGGGACGGAGAGAGAGAGGGGAGGAAGAGGAGAAGAGGAGGAGAGGAGGAGGGGGGGGAGAGAGAGGAGAAGGGGAGGAAGAGGAGGAGAGGGGAAAGAGAGAAGAGGGAAGAAGAGGAAAAAAGAGAAAAAGAAAAAAAGAAAAAAGGGGGGGGGTGGAAAAAAAAAAAAAAAAACAGAGGGAAGGGAGAAAACAAAAAACGAGAGAGAGAAGGAAAAAGGGGGGGGGGGAGACCCAAAAATTTTTAATTTTTTTTTTTTTGGGGCTAATTTTTTTTTTCTTTTTATTTTTTCCCCCCTTTTTTTCCCCCCGGGGTTTTTTTTTCTTCCTTTTTTTCCCCCCCTTTTAAAAACCCCCAAATTGGGAAAACCCCCCGGGAAAAAAAAATAAAATTTTTTTTAAAAAAAATTTCCCCCTTTCCCCCCCTTTTTTTTTTTTCCCCCTTTTGGGGAAAAAAAAAAATTTTTTTTTTAAAAATTTTTTAAAAAACCCTTTTTTAAAAAAAAATTTTAAAAATTTCCCAAAAAAAAAAAAAAAAAAAAAAAAAAATTTTTAAAAAAAAATTTTTTTTTTTTTTCTCCCCCCCAAAGGGGGAGGGGTTTTTTCCAAAAAAGGGGGGGGTTGGGGGAAGGGGGGAAAAAAAAAAAAAAAAGGGGGGGGGGGGAAAAAAAAAAAAAAAAGGGGGGGGGAGAAGGGGGGGGGGGAAAAAAAAAGGGGGGGGGGAAAAAAAAAAAAAGGGGGGGGAAAAAAAGGGGAGAGAAATTTTTTGGGGGGGGGGGGAAAAAAAAAGGGGGGGGGGGAGGGGGAAAAAAAAAGGGGAAAAAAAAAATTTTTTTAAAAAAAAGAAAAAAAAAGAAAAAAAGGGAAAAAAAAGGGGGAAAAAATTAAAAAAAATTTTTTGGGGGGGGGGGGGGGAAAAAAAGGGGGGGGGGGGGGGAAGGGGGAAAAAAAAAAAAAAAAAGGGGGGGGGGGGGGAAAAAGGGGGGGGGGGAGAAAAGGGGGGGGAAAAGGGGGGGGGAAAGGGAAAAGGGGGGGAAAAAAAAGGAAAAGAAAAGAAGGGGGGAAAAAAGGGGGGGGGGGGGGGGCCCAAAAAAGGGGGGGCCCCCCCTTTTTTCCCCCCGGGGGGGGAAAAAAAAACCCCCCCAAAAAAACCCCAAAAAAATTTTTTTTAAAAAAAAAAAAACCCCCCCCCCCTTTTTTTCCCCCCCCCCGAAAAAAATTTTTTTTTTTTTTTTTTTTTTCCCCCCCCCCCCCTTTTTCCCTTTTTACCCTTTTTTTTTTTTTTTATTTTTTTCTTTTTTTTTTTGGGTTTTTTTTTTTTTGGGGGGGGGGGAAAAGGGGATTTTTGGGGTTTGGGGGGGGTTTTTTTGTGGGGGGTTTTTTTTTGGGGGTTTTTTTTCCCCCTTTTTTTTTTTCTTTTTTTCCCTTTTTTTCCCCTTTTTTTGGGGCCCCGTTTGCCCTTTTTCCCCCCCCCCCCTTTTTTTTTTTTCTACCTTTTGGGGTTTTTTTTTGGGTTAAAAATTTTGGGCCCCAAAAAAAAAAAATTTTTTAAAAAAAAAAAAAAAAACCCCCCCCCCCCTTCCCTGACCCCTTTCCCCCCCAAAAAAATTTTAAAACCCCCAAAACCAATTTTTTGGGGGGGGCCCCGGGGGCCCCAAACCCCCCGTTTTATTTTTTAATTTTTCCCCCCACCCTTTTTGGGTTTTTTTTTTGTTTTTTTTTTTTTTTTTTGGGGGGGGGTGTGGGGGGGGTTTTTTTGTGGGGGGGGGTGGGGGGGGGGTTTTGGGGGGGGGGCTCTCTCTCTCTCTTCTCTGCTCTCTCTTCTCTCTCTCTCTCTCCCGCTCTCTCTTTCTCTCTCTCCTCCCCCTCTCCTCCTTCCTCTCTCTTTCTCTCTCTCTCTCTCTCTCTTATCTACTATCTATCTATTCTATCTATCTTTCAGTTATTTTGTTCTTTATTTTGTTTTATTATTTTTTTTTTTTTGGGGGGGGCGGGTATATGGGATGGGTGATTGTGATTGTGTGTGTGTGTGTGCGTGTGTGTGTGTGTGTGTGTGTGTGTGTGTGTGTGTGTTTACTTGTATTTCTATTTGTAAACGGAATGAAAAAAGGTAGAAAAAATAATGCATAAAATATCTTTTTTTGAAATATGAGACAAACATGTTACTCAACCTTCACTAAACGTATTTCTATATACTGTATTTTCTACCTTATCACATACATACAGTATACACAAATAGATACCCAAAGTTCGCACATCAAAAAGAATAATAAAAAAAGAAAAAAAAATCTAACACCCCCCCACTCCCAACCCCCTTCCCCCCAAAAAAAATCCAGATCTTTGACA
>NC_051392.1:2241643-2251643 GCF_015228065.2 Penaeus monodon | reverse complement strand
CTCTCCATCCCTCTTCCCCTGTCTCCCCCCCCCTCTCTTCCTCTTCTCTCTCTCTCCTCTCAATATTTTAATAACATATCACTTTCTCGCCAATCACACATCATCGCAAGCTTACAATATATGTTAATCCAAACTCACAAAGCGTGTAATTTATTCAGCATCGATCTCCCAAAATAATTACAGACCCTGAACGATTTATTAATATCAATCATAAAAGGAAATTCAGTCCCGGTTGCACAGTCTGTTTCATTTGCTTGGCTTCTATTCGGTGAAACGATGCCATTGAATTAGGTCACTGAGCTATTTAAAAAAAAAGAAAAAAAAAAAAAAAAAAAAACTGAAAAAATATATATAATTTTAGCTCATGATAATACTGTTGACATTTCCTTGGTTTGCAACAGTGATTATTGTATTTGATTGCAAGAAGGCTCCTAGGTGGTCGTTGATTGCAAGTGATCGTTACTGACATGCAACGACAAGCTGCATGTGTTTTAATTTGCAAGAGAATGTTATTTAAGGATCGTTTAGAAAAGGTAAAAAATAAGATAATTGTGAGAGATGTAAAAATTAGTCTATGATAAGATATACTGCAGGAAGATTGGTAGATAGACAGAGAATGAGATAGATAGATTGGTGGATAGATACAGACGGAGAGAGGGACAGAGGGAGGAAGAGAGGGAGGAAGATAGATAGATAGAGACGGAGAGAGGGACAGAGGGAGGAAGAGAGAGAGGGAGAGAGAGAGAGAGGGAGAGAGAGAGGGAGAGAGAGAGAGAGAGAGATAAACAGATAGATAGAGTGTGTGTGTTTAGCTACATGCACGGAATACATAAGATAGTGAAACGGACAGACAGAAGGACATATTTATACATGTATTATGAGAGACAGACAGACAGACAGACAGACAAACAGATGGGCAGATAGATAGATATTCAGATATGATAATAAATAGACAGAGAGGCAGATAGATAGATAGATAGATAGATCGATATTCAGACAGATACAGATAAATAGACAGATATTCAGACAGATATACAGATAAATAGATATTCAGATAGATAGATGAATATATATCCATCCATCCTTCCCTCCAGACAGACAGACAGATACAAATACAACATCCTCCTAGAAGCAAAACCCTTGCAACAACACTCCTCTGCAACACACTGCAACGAGAGCACATTCCTCATCCAGAGAAGTGTCGGCTCCTGCATCCAGCTTTCCTTTGAGGATTCCTTCGTCTCCTTAAGGATATTAGGGCAGCGCTGAAGACTTCTGGCGGAGACGCACTTCGCTGAATTATATATATATATATATATATATATATATATATATATATATTATATATATATATATATACTACACAACAACATACAATATATTATATATATATATATATATATATATATATTATATATATATTATATATATATATATATATATATATATATATATATATATATATGTATATATATACATACATATAAGGAGATATGTATATTCTTTTGATTCTTTGTTTTATGTTTAATGGAATTATATAAGATTTTTTTTCTGAAGGTTCGGGAATAAAGAAATGTGTTTTATATTTTTTATATTTTTTATTTATTCATTTATTTATTTATTTAAGTTCGGGAATTATTTAAGGAGTTTTTTTTTTATATAAATTTTGGGAATGCGTGCAATTTCCTTTTTTTCTAAATAATATGCAATATATTTTAATATGCATAATCCTTTTCCTTTTTTTGTCCAAATTTCGAGATGTATAACTGCCAAGTACATTTCTGAATTACATAAAGTAATGTGTATATTTCTTCGATTTTTTGCCTAAAGTTCGTGAGTATATATCCTTTATCTAAACTTTGATCATATATCGTTTAATTTAGTGATATGTTATAGGCTTACGTTATATGTTTTTAAAAGTAATTCTGTATTACAAATTCAAATTCTATGTTAGTAAACTTAATCATATAATTAAAAATTTAGGTGAATTATTTGTGACTTTTGTTGATGTCAATTAATTATCTGATAAGTTTTTTATTCTTCTGGTTTAGTTTCGGTAAATCGTATATTAAAAACTTTGGAGAATATTAGAATAGAATTAGAATTAGAATATTAAACTTTGGAGAATATTAGATTATTTATTTAAACTTCATTGAATGGTATATTGCTTACTTAAACTTCGGTGAAATGTGTGTGTGTGTGTGTATATATATATATATGTATATATGTATATATGTATACATATATATATATATATATATATATATATATATATATATATATATATATATATATATATATTTTTTTTTTTTTTTTTTTTTTTTTTTTTTTTTTTTTCTTCTTCTTCTTCTTCTTCTTCTTTCTTCTTTCCTTCTTTCTTTCTTTTTTCTATTTCGTTTTCTTTCTTTCTTTCTTTCTTTTCTTTCTTTCTAGATATACTATATATTTATCTTATTATGTATTATATTATAATTTTCTTTTTTCTTTATTTTTTTTTAATTATTATTATTATTTATATTATTTATTATATCTTCTTTTACATTCTTTTCTATTATCTTTTTCATATATACTTTATAATTTACACCCATTCACACTTACAATCTTCCTAAAACTATCATTATACTAATTATATATCATTATAATTATCTATTCTATCTTTATTATATATATATTTTTCTATATATCTATCTATTATATCATATATATTATTTATTATATCATATTTTTATCTATTATATCATATCTTTTCTATATATTTATTTATTCATTACTCGTTATCTATATTATATTAATTTCAGTATTATTATCTTATTACATCTTACAATTTTCATAATTCTATAAATTATAGTATTATTATTAATTAATAATTATTTAACTGTTATTAGATTTATAATAATACTATTATAATATATATTATATTATATAATTTTAGATATATATTTATTATATCTAGGATTATATTATTTAGTAATCTTTATTAATATATATTTATATATAATCTATATTATTATGATTTATGATATATTAATATTATATATATATTATCTATATTTGTTCTTATGTCTTTGTATTTTGTATAATTGTATTATATATTATATATATATATAGTATATATATATTATTATATATATCATTATATTATATAACTATATTGAATTATATATATTTATCTAATCTTTATATATATAATATACATGATATAATATATATATTATATCAATATATCTAATTATACTAATTATATCATATTTTACTATCTTAATACTATTTTATCTAATATTACCTTGATATCATGTTTATGATTTATGTAATATAATGCATATATAAAATTATATATTTATAATTAATTATATTATTATATTTATTAGTATATTTATCTATTAGATTAGATATAACGAATTCTATATGATATACGATATAGATAATTTTTTTTTATATCGTTATATTTGTATTATTATTTTAAAATATATAATAATTATTTTATCAATGTATGTATGTATTATATATAGTAATATATATAATTTAATTAATGTGTAGTATTATATTATGTATTTATATATTATATGTGATATATTTATTGATTATGTATCGTATATATTATATGTTCATATATTGTATGTTAATATATATATATAATTATATATCTATACATGATTATCACATATATGCATGTGTATTGTTATGGGTCGTAACAATAGTTGTTGCATTTTTATAATATATATGAACATACATACATATATCTATCAATATTCACTACTTCATATTATACTATATATTTATCTATACTATTAATATTATATTTTTTTTATTATGTATTATTTGTGATATATAGTATCTTATATATATATAGCATATATATATATATTATATATATATATATATATATATGATATAATTATGCTATGGTGTGTGTATATATATATGTAAATTATTATATAGTTATATATATATATATAGTATATGCTTATAATATATATATATAATTATATTGTATAGCTTTGGCTGATTGATCTTGTGTATATATATATATCAAATATCATATATATATATAATACTATATATAATATATATATTAATATATTAATATACTATATTTTTTCTATATCTTCTATGTGTGTTGTGTGTGTGTTGTTTGTGTGTATACATAATGATAATTATATAATATATAACATTATATATATATATATAATAATATATATATATATATATACATATATATATATTATTATATTATATATATATATATATATATTATATTATATATATGTGGGTGGGCGTGGTATATATTCTAGTATATATACTATATAGATATATATATTATATATATATATATAATATATATATATATACTATGTGTTGTATATACTGATATATAATAATATCTAATATATATATATATATATATATAAATATATATATATATATATTTGATGATTTAGGTGTGTGTGTGGTGTGTGTGTGATTATACATACATGATGATATATATATACAACAAAACCACCACACACACACCTACACACACATACAACCCACAACATATACAAATATATTATATATATATAATATATATATGATTGATATATATATATATATATAATATATAATATTATAGATATATATATATATATATAATATATCTATATACATCCACACACACCACCACACACACACACACACACACACACACACACACCACAACCATATATGATATATATATAGATATATATATATATATATATTATATATATAGATATATATATAGTTATATTATAGTTATATATATTATATATATTATATAATTTATTATATATATAAATACTATATATATATATATATATATATATATATATATATATATATATATAATAAATGTGTGTGTGTGTGTGTGTGTGTGTTGACATACATGCATTATATATAATATCTATATATATTATATATATCTATATATATATATATATATATATATAATATATTAATTATAAAATTTAAATTTATATTTATAATATAATATATATTAATATTATATTGTATATAATTATATAATATAATATATATATTATATATATGATATATATATATATATATATTATATATTATATATATATATATATATATATATAATATATATATTATATATATAGATATCTGTATTGGTATAATATATTATTATCTATATATATAATCATAAAATTTATATTATATATTATATATATAATACTATATTGTTCTTGTTATTGATCATTATATGTTATATATCATACTATATAGATATATATTAATATATTATATATATACTATATTTTATATATATATTATATTATCTATAATATATATATATATAATATACATATATATATATATATAATTATTATATACTATACTATATATATATAATTATATATATATAATTATATGCATTTATATAATATATATATATTAATATATATAATATTAACATACTACATAGTTAGTATATATTATATCTATATATATATATATATATATATATATATAATATGCATATATATAATCTATATATGTTATATATATATATACTATGTATGTTTCATATATATATATATATTATTATATATATAATATATATAATATATATAACTCTATATACTATATATATTATATTATTCATGAGTATTTATAGTAATGTATTATGATAATATATTATACTAAATTGCTTTATTATTATACTGATATATATAGTATATCCATATATATATATCATTATTTATGTTTTGATGTTTCTTCAAGATGGTTCGTCCATTTGTATGTACTTACTTCTATCTACATGCTTGCAGTATTGTACTGAAGTTGGAGAGGCGATCAGGAAAGTCATTGTGTTGTATTGTTGTCTTCAAAGGTTCGTCAATTTGTATGGTAATGAGTTATGCACCGTTGACGAGGTAAATGAAGTTTGGGAGAGGGGGGAGGGGAAGAGGAGAGAGAGAGAGAGAGAGAAGAGAGGGAGAGAAGAGAGAGAGCAGGGGGAGAGGGTAGGGAGGGAAGGGAGGGCAGGAGGGAGGAAAGGGATGGTGGGGAGAGAGGGAGAGAGAGAGAGGGAGAGAGAGAGAGAGAAGAAAGAGGAGGAGAGAGAGAGAGAGAGAGAGAGAGAGAGAGAGAGGAGAGAGAGAAGAGGGAAAGAACGAAAGAGAGAGGGAGAGAGAGAAACAACGATAATAATAGTAACACCAATATTGAAAAGAATCTTAAGAGAAATATTAACACTAAAAACAACACATCTAAAAGAACGTCTACAATAAACTGTAATTAAACTCCTAATAAACAAACCTATTAAACTAATGAAAGAACAAGGACAATAATAATTATTATGATAACAATGGTGATAACTATGACAACAACAATTCATTATGATAATCAAACCATTGATGGTTATAAGAAACCTGATAACAACCTTATAATAATGTTGACAAAAAAAAAAAAAAAAAAAAAAAAAAAAAAAAAAAAAAAAATAAATAAATATAAATATATATATAATATATATATATATTTTATTATATTTTATATCTATAATATACTATATTACTATACTATATAATATATATATATATATATATATTTTAATATCAGCAATAAGGCTTGAATATTCTGTACTTGACACTTTTATTTCGCTTTGCTTTAAGACATTACTAAAAAAAAAAAAAAAAAGTTTACGTAAGCCAGTCTCTTGCATAAGAACCTTTACTTCTTAAAGAAATTGTTTGATAATGATATTGAAAAGGACCAACTCCGCTCTTAAAATGAAAGACAAACTACTATTAGGTAACTCTGAGTCAATATTGCCATATCACGCTCCTCAAATTTAACTCTTTTTTTTTTTTTTTTTTTTTTTTTTTTTCGTCGGAGGAAAAAAAAAACTTGGACACGTTCGTAATTGTTTACATATCGTTACGTGGTTTAAAAAAAAAATTGAGTGGAATAAAAATTGAATCGGTGAAGTGTGGTTTTGCAATTGTACGCTTATGTAGGTTATTAGTTATAGACAGTTACGTAAGTACATAATTTTCCTCGTTTTTTGTAAGTACTCAGTTTTCTCCGTTTTTTTTTTTTTTTTTTTGTAAGTATTAAGTTTCTTCGTTTTTTTTCTATTATTTTCTTTTCTTCGTTTTTTCTGTGTGTTTTTTTCTATTCTATTTTCTGTTTCTTTTGCGTTTTCTTTTTCTTCTCCCTCTTTTTTTTCTTTTCTTCTTTGCTTTTCCTTTTCAACCTTTCTTTCCCTTTTTTATGGCTGTAGTTATTATTAACATCAGATATTAATTCTAGGCCGATAGAGAGAGGCAGAGATAATAAGAAAAAATACTCCAAATAGTTTTCTCTCAAATAGTTGTGGAAATAAGAGAGAGAGAGAGGGGGGGGGGTGGAGGGAGGGAGGGAGCGAGCAAGAGAGAGAGAGAGAGAGTGAGGAGAGAGAGAGAGAGAGAGAGAGAAGAGAGAGAGAGAGAGAGAGAGAGAGAGAGAGAAAGAGACAGAGACAGAGGACAGAGAGAGAGACAGAGAGAGAGACAGACAGACAGACAGGACAGAGGAGAGAGAGAGAGAGAGAGAAGAGAGAGAGAGAGAGAGTGAGTGAGAGAGAAAGAGAGAGAGAGAGAGAGGACAGAGACAGAGACACAGAGAGACTCGAAACAGAGAGAGAGTAGAGAGGACGAGAAGACGACAGACAGAGAGAGACAGACAGAACACGACATAGGGGTGGAGAGGGGAGGGAGAGTGAGAGAGAGGAGACGAGCAAGAGAGGAGAGGAGAGAGAGAGGGAGAGAGAGAGAAGAGAGAGAAAGATAGACGACAGACAGAGAGAGAGAGAGAGAGAACAGATGCGAGAGAGAAAAAGAAAATAGACAAGAGAGAAGAGAGAGATCGATGAGAGAAACAAGAACCAGAGAAGAGAGAGATAAAAGAACGAGCACAGAGACAGAGAAGAGAACAGAGAAGAGAACAGTGACATCAGACACGACAGAGCAGAGAGAGGGAGAGAGAAGAGAGGAGAAGACCCAGAGACAGAACAGAGAGAAAACAGAGAAGAGAGAGATGAGAGGACAGAAGACAACAGAGAGGGGAACCAAGACAGAGCATCGAGAGAGAGAGAGAGACAGAGAGAGAGACGAGAGACGACAGACATAAGACAGAGAGGGACAGGAGAGAGAATTAGAGATGAGAGAGGAGAGACCGAAGACAGAGGAGACGAGAGAGAGAGAGAAAATAGAGAGAGAGAGAGGGGAGAGAGATGGAGAAGAGAGATAAATATTCCGTTAGTGTAAAACTTCGATTAATAAACAGATATATAATTCCCTTTATCTATCTATCTATCTATCTATCTATCTATCTATCTCTCTATATACATACATATATATATATATATATGTGTGTGTGTGTGTGTGTGTGTGTGTGTGTGTGTGTGTGTGTGTGTGTTTTGCAGTGTTGTTGTGTGTGTGTGTGTTTCGTAAAAAAAAAATAATAATAGATAAACGTACGCACAGAAAGCCAAGAGACAACAAACATGGTAAGCTGGCGGTTAAATGTGGTAGTGGGATAATGAAAACATAATTAAAAATAGAAATCGATAATTAAATAACCAACAAACGAAAAAACCAAAAAAAAAAAACGAGAATATAAAATTAAATCGAAACACAAATATAAAATTAAACAAAAAAACAAAACTAAAAAAAAAAAAAAAAAAAACAGTTTGATTTCCTTCCACAATGCACCTTTTTCATCAAAATAATATTTACCGTAAATAAAAAAAGGGAACCACATGTGTTTTCCGTAGAAAACACACGTAGATTGGTTGTCAAGATTTTCTTTGTATTAGTGCCTTGTCTTTTGTGTGGAAATACAACCCCATTTTTCCTTATTGGTAAATTCAAAAGAGCTTTCCAAATTTCCGTCCGTGAATCAATTTTATTTACAATGGAGATTCATCGACTCGAGGTTTCTGTCAGGAATTAATGAGAGAGTCACAGATTTTTTTTTTCTTCTTCTCTTCAAGCTATATTCATGATTTGTTTTGTGTTTTGGTGTTAACTGTTTACCTTCGTTAAGCTCGAGTTATTGGAACGAGTGAAAGTGGTCGAATAAGGGAGGTTGTAGATTTAATATTGTGTTGAGATGCTTGTCTTTGTTAAAATTAAGTTGGTTAACAGTTCTTGCGTATATAATATTCATCATATATTCTATATTTCTATATATTATATATATATATTATATTCTTCTATTATATATATATAATATTAATTATATTTTATATTTGTGTTGTGATTTGTTGTGTGTGTGTTCATGTTGTGTGTGTGTGTGTGTGTATGTATGTCATCAATCTATATATACATATCACACACACGCACACACACACATTTCACGTTTTCTTTTTATTTATCATCATCATTATCATTATTCTCTACATCATTATCATGACAGTGATAATGGTATTCAAAAAAAAATGAATAAAAAAACAAACTTGTATGCTTTGTGTGTTGGTGTGTGTTGTTTTGCAATGGAAATAAATAAAGTACAAAAAATAACAACGATATACCTATTACAGTTTTTTTTTCCAGACAAATAATCAGACCACATAAATCATAAATTTGATTTGGTCACGACGAGGGAAAATGGTCATTTCGAAATTATGAAATGATAAGGATAAAGAAAATAAAGTAAAGAGATAATATGAAATTTTGCTTTCTGCAGGCAGTGAGAAGAGATTTGGTGGTCCAGTAACAAATGAAAAATATACAACGGTGGAAAAAAAAAAAAAAACATGCAAATGTTGAAATTTTCGTAGGAAATTCATAATGGTAATCTGTCTGCTAAGTTAATTTGATTTGTCGAGTCCTTGTGTTCTTGTTAGAATATTATTATTTCTTTTATTTTATCCTATTGAGTCATTCAAGATTATCGTATCTTGTTATCAAATTGTGTCTTTCTTACAACTATTATAATCTAAAACATATGATATGAAGATAGATGGCGATCA
>NC_051392.1:2184143-2186643 GCF_015228065.2 Penaeus monodon | reverse complement strand
GTAGTAGTCTTCCCATTATCATTATCATCACCATCTTCATCATTACCTCCATTTTCCTCTTCCACTTGTGTTGTGTGTGTGTGCGTGTGTGTGTGTGTGTGTGTGTGTGTGTGTGTGTGTGTGTGTGTGTGTGTGTGTGTGTGTGTGTGTGTGTGTGTGTGTATGCATATACATATATATTAATATATATTTGTCTATATCTATCTATCTACCTATCTATCTATCTATCTATATATCTATGTACCTATCTATCTATCTATCTATCTATCTATCTATCTATATCTCTCTCTGTCTCTCTCTCTCTCTCTTCTCTCTCTCTCTCTCTCTCTCTCTCTCCTCTCTTTTCTTCTCTATATATATTATATATTATATATATATATATATATATATATATATATATATATATATTATTATATTATATATATATATATATATAATTAGTAAATAATATATATATATAATATATATAATATATATTATATATATAATAATTTTTGTACGTCAAAAATGATACTAATATTGTTAAAAAACTACATATATATAAATATCGATTCTGATATATTATGTAGAGGTGTTTCTTCGTGAGAAATGCTCATGTCAGGTTAACATATAACATAAGTACATATACTTTTATAATAAATACTAGAGTACTGATAATATATTATTGTAGGATGATATTAATGAAGACCAATGCAAGAAAATACACCATTATGAATTAGTATATAAGTATATTTTGAATCTCAGATAAATAGGTAAGTACTACAATAGATCCATAATAACCATTGATTGTAGAAGATTATTAATGAGAGAAGGTGCACGAAAATAGCGAAGATGTAGTGAATGATGGAATACTGAAATATGGTATTATTGGGAACTTTCTCAGACTAAATGGTTAATTGTATTTTCTCAGAACAGACTTCCATTTCAATTAGAACCGTTAATTATTTAGAATTGTGGATTCTTGTTAAGAGATGGGGAGAGAAAGAGAGACAAAGAGGGAGAAGGAGAGAGGGAAAGGGAGAGAGAGAGAGAGAGAGAGAGAGAGAGAGAGAGAGAGAAGAAAGAAAGAGAAAGACAGAGAGAGAGAACGAGTGATGAGAGACAGAGACAAAGCAGACAGACAGACAAAGAGAGACAGAGAGAGACAGAGAGACAGCAAGGGAGGGATGGAAATCCAAAAATCCCAAAATATTTCATCTCATTATGTATACAGCAGCCTGACTAGACTTACATTAGTGGATGCAGTATATTGATTTTCGAGATTGCCAGTGACAACATGAAAATAAAAAAAAGAGATTTGGCAATGCTGTAAAATCCTCGAAAAGCCTTCGTGTTGTGAAAAAAAAAGAGAATAAGAAAGAAAGAAGTAAGGAAAAGAAAAAAAGAAAAAGAGAAGAAAATGAAAAGGAAAAAGAAAAAAATTAAAAAGAGAAAGAAAAAAAAAAAAAGAGAAGAAAAAAAAAAGAAAAAAAAAAAAAAAAAATATATAATATATATATATATATATATATATATATATATATATATATATATATATATATATATATATATATATATATATATATATATATATATATATACATGCACAATCATACATATATGTTTTTAATTTCTTTTACCTGGACCCCTACCAATCCCCCAACCCAACCCACCCATATCCACGCCCCTTTCACCCACCCATATCCACGCCCCTTACAACTATCCATATCCATTTCGTCTAAACCCATCCATATCCACGCCTACACCCACTCATATCCACACGCCCTACACCCACCTATAGCCACGCCTACACCCACCTATAGCCACGCCTACACCCACCCATATCCACGCCCCCGTACATACATATCAAAACAAACTCCACGTGTACAGTTACCTCATACGTGGACTCAGCCCTTGTTATTCTTATGCTGCACAATACCTAATTAAGAAATCTTTTATGTGTAGAAACATTTCCTAGCTTATTCTTCATTAAATTCACAGTTTTTTTTCGAATCCATGTTTATTGTTCTTTTGTTTCAAGCTGAAGTGTTTTGTGTTGCTTTGAGAGAAAGGTTTTGTTTGTATAGTTTCTTCTTTGTCGTAGCTGGAATATGGTATTATCCTTAAGCGCAAACATTGATGATGAAAGTAAATAAAAGTCGAATGGAAAAGAGGGAACTGATAGCGTTTTTATATATAAAAAAGAAAGAAAGAAAAAAGAAAAGAAAAAAAAAAAAAAAAAAAAAAAAAAAAAAAAAAAAAAAAAAAAAAATATATATATATATATATATATATATATATATATATATATATATATATATATATATATATATATACTTATATATATATATATTTCATTTCAAGGAAGTTAATTGTCGAAAATATAAGAGAAATAAGAGCATTTAGAGAGAAGTAAAATATATTGAAAGGAAAATGGGTCTTGGTGTCAAGTCGCCGTCAGATGACAAGACCCATTTGGAGAAAATATTGGGCTGGAAGCTTCGCTTTTTTTTCTTTTTTT
>NC_051392.1:2159143-2161643 GCF_015228065.2 Penaeus monodon | reverse complement strand
CTTTTATAGGGAAATAGTAAATAAGATAAAATAGAGAAGTGGATAGAGAGAGATGAGAAGATAAAGAATAAAATAAAGGAAGGAGGTATAAGAGAGGGGAGAGAGGGGGGGTAGGGGCGGAGCGGAGGGAGAAGGGGAGGGGGGGGGGTCTGTAACCCTGAAACCCTCACTCCTGAAACCCCTGAAACCTTCACAATAAACCTCTGAGAAATCTTCTTCCTAAAAAAAAAAATTCTGTAATTCAGCTTGCTTGTGGAAACCCCTCCCTCCCTCCCTCCCTCCCTTCCCCCTCCCTTCCCCTCTCTACCCCCTTCCCTTCCCGCCCTCTCCCTCCCTTCCCCTCTCTCTCCTTTTTCCCTCTTCCCTCCTCCTCCTCCCCCTCCCCCTCTCCCCTTCCTTCCCCCTCCTCCTCCCCCATCCCTTCCCCCTCCTCCTCCCCCTCCTACCCTCCCCCTCCCCCATCCCTTCCCCCTCCTCCTCCCCCTCCTCCCCTCCCCCTCCCTTCCCCCTCCCCCTTCCCCCCCTCCCCCTTCCTGCCGGTGCTTGCAGGAATTAGAGAAGAGAAAGTAATTGAAGAAGAAATAAAAAAAAATAATAATATATTTTCACCGAAGAAAGTGAAGAAGAAGGAGGAGGAGGAGGAGAAAGAAGGAAGGAGGGGAGGAGGGGAAGAGGAGGAAAAGGAAAAGAATAAGGAATGAGGAGAAGGGGAGAAGAGGGAAGAGGAGAAAGGGATAACGAGGAATAAAGAAAGAGAAGAAAGAGAAGAAGAAAAATGGAAATAAAACTAAATAAAAGTGAATAAAAAGAATATTGAGAAAGAGATATAGGAGAAGAGAGAGCAAAGGGAAAAGAAGAAAAATAAATGGAGGAAATAAGGATAAATAGAAGGAGAAGAAGGATAAACAGAAGAAGAAAAAGAAGAAAAAGAAAAAGAAAAAGGAAAATGAAATAAAGAAACAATGGAAGAAGAAAAAGAGAAGAATAAACAATAGAAGAAGAAGAAGAAGAGGAGGAAGAAGAAGAAGAAGAGGAGGAGGAGGAAGAAGAAGAAGAAGAAGAGGAGGAGGAAGAAGAAGACGAAGAAGTAAAGAAAAAGAACAAGAAGAAAAGAAAAAGAAAGAGAAGGAGAAGGAGAAGAAAAAGAAAAGGAAAAAGAATAAGAAAAAGAAAAAGAAGGAAAATGAGAAGAAGAAAAAAAGGAGGAGAAGAAGAAAAAGAAACAAGAGAAGAAGAAAAAGAAGATAAAAGAGAAAAACGAGAAAAGAGGAAGAAATTAAGCTGGGGATGTCCTCTGCGAAAATTTGCTTGTGCGATTTTATCACTTGAATTTATTACTTTGGTCACAATTCCATATATTTTCGCGTGTCTTCTCTCGCGTCAACAAAATATATATTTTCCTTTTTCCTTGTCATTTCTTCTCGGTGTTTCTAGGATTTTTTTTTTTTTTTTTTTTTTTTGGGGGGGGGGTCGTTTTTTTCGTTTTTTTTTTTTCTTTATTTTCTTCGTTTTCTGTTTTTTTTTTTTTTTTCTTTTCTTCGTCTTCTTTTTATTCTTTTTCTTCTTCTTCTCCTATTTCTTATTATCGTTATTCTGTGTCTTTAAGAAATAGTGAAATAGTAAATAAAATTGACCAATTCTTATATCCTCTTTTTTTTTTCTTCTTCTTTTTTGTCTTTCCACTCTTCCAGTTTCTCTCTCTCGCTTTCTCGATTTTTTTTCTTTTTTTTTTACATTTTCCTTTTACATTTATCTCGCCCTTTCTCAGTCATTTTTTTCTGTGAACTTTCAGTGTGTGTGTATGTATATATATATATATATATATATATATATATATATATATATATATATATATATATATATATATATATATATATATATATATATATATATATGAATGAGAATGAACATTTTTACAATGCAAGAGATGTATTTGACCGGTCTCGATTATATCTTCGTCAGAAATACATACACCAGAGAATCTACATAGCATATCAGACATGAGCTGACGAAACACCTGGCGACTGCGACCTCCCACTCGTTATCTGCAAAATTGCTGCCACGACCATGGATAGTTTGAATATCCCCGATGCTGTGTTGACATTTTTCTCCGTCGCGATGTATGCAGCTTCCATAATTTTTCTTTTTTGTTTGTTCAATCCTCCATGGATTACTTCTGCTCCCCTCCAATTCGGTAGATGTCCAGCTTCATGTACATGTACCACCATGGTGATGGAAGTCCTGTGGTGACGGATGCCAGCTCGATGTTCGCTGATCCTGGTGTTGAAACCACGGCCCGTTTCACCAAAGTATGTTGTGTCGCATCCACTGCAGGCCATGCGATATACAGCACTGTTGGGGTTGCGTTCGGGCTCCTTTCTGTCTTGTATTATGTCATGTATCTTTTCCCCGGATGTACTGGCGATTCTCACTGTCTTACCGAAGTATCTGCTGATCGCCTGGGAAATGTTACATGGCGGTAATAAGAGAACATTATTAG
>NC_051392.1:2151643-2154143 GCF_015228065.2 Penaeus monodon | reverse complement strand
GCTTTCGTTCGTCTGTCCTCACCTGCCCCGTGTTCCCGCGTTGCCTCTCCTCTCTCTTTTATACCCCCTCCTCTCCCTTTCCTCTTCAGACCTGAAGATGGAATCCAGGTGGATTTCGAAACTGTAGTCTCACTTTCAATAAATCTAGTTTTTGTATTGTGGGTATTTCTTCCACTGTATCAGCGCGGAAGAGTGTTTTGCTATTCACATATGCGTGTGTTTATATATGTTTTCATTTTTATAATTATTCCATTATCATTTTCTCATTGCTATTTTTATCAATGTAAATTTATTATTTCCTTATTATTATTATACCATCCTTACCATCACTTTCACATTTCATCATTATCACTTTATCATTATCCTAATTTCAACATTACCATCATTAGCATTATCCATTTCTCATTACATTGCCATCATCGTAATTTCATTATTACTATAACCATTATGATATTAATCATTCACATAACTACAAATAAACAGTTTTAATTCCCTTTGATGTTAGTGAAGCAGTTAACATTGCAACATCTAGTCATATATATTGAGTCAGTTAAGTGTACTGTGTCCACGTCAATTAAATGATATTGAATCACCCTTTGCTATTGCAACGCTCAATGGCATATTTTGTGACCCTTGTCAATTATTTCCAATGCACATATACCCCGAGCGGATGTATGATCAGAAAAAATATTGTTTTCTTTACTTGTGTTCAATGAGGAACTGAACGATTCTCTCTGCTAACGCCTGATTACGGTGCTAACTACCTTGCCTCGTTATTCCACACCTCTTCGTCGATTTTTCATATTAGTTTGTGTAAAGGGTAACGATACTTATTTTTCTGACTTTACCTTCATGCTTATATACGTTCATATATTAATAACTGCAATTTTGAGGTATTATTGTCTGTTATTTTGTCTCTTGTCGGAAAAAAACACTTTTCAGAATATACTTAATCCAAAATTCATAGATAGTGTGTATGCGATGTGCATACAGATAAAAAAAAAATGATAGATAGATAGATAGACATACTGCCTCGTACAACCCTTTATATATATATACCATCATAATAATATATATTAGCAATTCTACAAAGAGCATATTGTTATATCTATGTCACAGCTCCTGCTCCATGCGACGAACATAAAAGCTTTTGACATTTCGTTCTCTGGCTGGAAGGAACGTCGCCTCTGGAACCTTGGGTCACTGAACTTTGCCTAGTGAAGAATTATATGTATACAGGTTTATATAATTTCATAATATATATATAATATTATATATATTATATATATATATATATATATATATATATATATATATATATATATATATATATATATGTACACACAGACACAGACACATAGACACACACATACACACAGACACACATACACACACCACACACACACCACACACACACACACATGTATGCAATTATATAATATATATATATATATATATATATATATATATATATATTATATATATATATATATATATATATATATATATATATATATATTATGCATATATAGATATCATATATATATATATATATATATATATATATATATATATATGTTTGTGTGTGTGTTGTGTTGTTGTTGATTGTGTGTTGTTTTGTATTGTGGTGTGTTGTGTGTCTACAACCATACAAACATATATATACATTTCTCTGTCTCCGATCTCTCTCTCTCTCTCTCTCTCTCTCTATCTATCTATCTATCTATCTTCTCCCCTTCTCTCTCTCTCTCTCTCTCTCTCTCTCTCTCTCTCTCTCTCTCTCTCTCTCATTCTTCACTCTCTCTCTCTCTCTCTCTCTCTCTCTCTCTCTCTCTCTCTCTCTCTCTCTCTCTCTCTCTCTCTCTCTCTCTCTCTCTTTCTCTCTCTCTTTCAGAAGTGAAAAAAGTAATTTTTTCCCAGATTTCTCAATTCAGAAACTTTCTCAACATCTAAAATTTCTTTCCATCCTCTTTACATATTAATTACGGTTAATCTAAAGTTATTAAATTGTAATCAAGTGCTGTTGTAATAGTGTTTAAAACTTCATAAGAGTTATTTTGAATTTTCAAAATTAAAGCATGCAGTTAGGATCTAAATACGGGTATATATACAAGTGGATGAAAAGGTTGATGTTAAACTTTAAATATTAAATCTTTGTAGATAAAGAGGTGGATATTAAAGTTTCCTTTGTGGATAAAGAAATAGATATTAAACTTTAGTTTGTGGATAAAGAGATAGATATTAAACTTTTCTTTGCTATTAAAAATATAGATATTAACTAAGCTTTCTTTGTGGATAGAAAATGTATAGTAAAGTTTCCTTTGTGGATAAAAGGATAGATATTAAACTTTTTATTTGTGGATAAAGAAATAAATTAAACTTGCTTTGTGGATAAAGAGATAGATATTTTTTGTGGATAAAGAGGGATAGTAAATTTTTCTTCGTGGATAAAGAAACATATTTTTTTTTTTTTTTTTTTTTTTTTTGGATATGTAGGAAA
>NC_051392.1:2111643-2121643 GCF_015228065.2 Penaeus monodon | reverse complement strand
TCGTTAAGTTCACACCAGAAGTCCTTTCCTTTATGACTCTCTGCTAATGTACGTTGAGGATTAGACCGACAATGTGCGTGTCTCAGAAACCATTGGCTGGCTGCCTTTAAGAAGAAGTTTTGTCCGGCGCTGAAGACGCTTTTGATGAGCTTTTAAAACAAGAGGGATGTCGGTGATAAAAAAATATATATGTATATATAGGAGAAGAAAGAAAGGAGATGGGGGTAATTTCTGAAATACAAAAGGAAGGGGATGGAGAATGAGGGAGAGCGGAGGAGGAAGAGGAGCAGGAAGAGAAGAAGGGAGGAGGAGGAGGTGGAGGAGGTGGCGGAGGGGAGGAGGAGGAGGAGGAGGAGGAGAGGGGGAGAAGGAGGAGGTGGAGGAGAGAGGAGGAGGGGAGGAGGAGGAGGAGAGGAGGAAATGGGGAGAAGGAGGAGGAGGAGGAGGAAGAGGAGGAGGAGGAGGAGGAGGAGGAGGAGGTGGAGGAGGAGGAGGAGGAGGAGGAGGAGGAGGAGGAGGAGGTGGTGGTGATGGTGGTGGTGGTGGAAGCGGAGGGAGGAAGAAGAAGAAGAAGAACAAAAAAGAAAAGGAAGAAGAAGAAGAAGAGATGAACAAGAACAAGAAGGGAGGAGAAGGAAGAGGAAGAAGAGGAGTACCAGAAGAAGAAGAAGAAAGAGAAAGAGACGGAGGAGGAAGAGAAAGCATATGAAGGAAAATATGTTGCTCAAGTGTGTTGTTCGGAATATGTTGGCTTTACTGTGCGCTCCATGAGGGACGGTGCTTGCATGTTGAGGTATGAGCACGGGGAAATTTCGCATGCAGGAATGTCCGCAATTTTGGGAAACATTAAAGAGGAAAATAAAAGAACGAAAGAATGTTAAATGTTTCTGGGGGAATAAAGGTGAAATGGAAAGAGAGAGAGAGAGAGAGAGAGAGAGAGAGGAGAGAGAGAGGAGAGAGAGGAGAATCACGAGGAGAGAGGAGGAGGCGAAGAGAGAGAAGATATATACACGAGAGAGAGAGGAGAGGGGGGAGAGAGAGAGAGAAGAGAGAGAGAGAAAGGGAGGGAGGAGAGAGAGAGAGAGAGGAGAGAGAGAAGAGAGAAGAGAGAGAGAGAGAAGAGAGAGAGAGGAGAGAGAGAGAGAGAGAGAGAGAGAGAGAGAGAGAGAGAGAGAGAGAGAGAGAGAAAGATACACGAAAGAAAGAAAGCAAAAACTAACAAACAAACTGAGATAATCAGAAAACTTCACACACAAAAAAACGAACAAGCAAACATTAATCCCAGAAATACAAACAAACACACACAAAAAAAAACACACACACACAAAACCATCGAATAGACAGTCCATTAGCAACAAAAACAAGCAAATATCCCACTAATGGCCATTGCAGTTTGGTTAATCGAACAATTAATTAAATCTGGTTAATCCCCATACTGTTTCTAATCCTTTCCCTCGCTCTAATCGCCTGGGGATTTATGGGGAAATTAATCCGACTCATTAAGATGCGGTGGTTCCGGTTAATCGCCGTTTTCATTGGTAATTAGTCATGACAAGGAGTGTTGAATCATGGTGACAGTAATTAAGATTTATAATAGTCGTTATGCAATAATTGTAGATTGAATATTCATGGTTCATTATGATGGTTGGAATATAATGATTATGATAATGATAGGTATTACTGTTATCATCATTATGATAATGATAACAAGACAGATGATGATTATTATAATATTGTTAATAAAGGTGAAGACGATGATGATGAAAATAATAATGACAATTATTTTTTAACGGTAGGTTCATGTCTGAGCCGCCGTGGTCACAGCATGATACTTAATTGTAGTTTTCATGTTGTGATGCTCTTGGAGTGAGTACGTGGTAGGGTCACGATTGCCGTCGTGACAGTCTTGAGTCCGACGCTCTAACCACTCGGCCACCGCGGCCCCAGTAATGACAATACTAATGATAATAATGATAAGGAAATAATGATGATAATGGTAATGATAATGATAATAAAACTAATGATGATAATGATGATGATGACAATAAACAATCAATAATAATAATGATGGTGACAATGATAAAAAAATAACAATAATGAAAATAACAATGATAACGATAATGTGAATTATAATAACAATAATGATAATGATGATAACAATGATAATGGTAATCATAATAATGATGATAACACTAATGATAATAATGATAATAATAATGAAAATAATGATAATAATAATGAAAATAATAATGATAATAATAATAATAATAATAATAATAATAATAGCAACAACAACAACAACAACAGCAATGATAAGAATAATAACAATGATAATGTATAAAAAAGATGGTATTAGTAACAAGACAGCTCTCTCAATGTATACATATGTCTATCTATCTATCTATTCGTCTATCTGTCTGTCTGCCTACCCCCCCCCCCTCTCTATCTCTCTCTCTCTCTCTCTCTCTCTCTCTCTCTCTCTCTCTCTCTCTCTCTCTCTCTCCCTCTCTCTCTCTCTCTCTCTCTCTCTCTCTCTCTCTCCTTTCCATATCTTTCTCTTCTTGTTATCATTTTATCTCTCTTTCTCTCCTTTCTATCTCTGTCTCTCTTTTCTATCTCTTTTTCTCTTGTCTCTCTTTCTTTCTTTCTCTCTTTTCTTTCTCTTTATCTCCTTGCTATCCGTTTCTCTCTTTTCTCTCTCTCTCTCCTTCTTCATATATTTCTCTCTCTCTATTTATATGTCTATTTATTTATCTATCTATTTAAATATTTATCTATCTATTGGTCTTTCCGCCATCTGCCAATGTTTTCTTTTTCTCACTATTTTCTCTTTCTCTTTCTTATTTTTCTTCTCCCTCTCCCTATCTCCCTCTTTCTCTGTGTCTCCCTTTCTCTCTCCCTATCTATTTCTGCTCCTTTCCCTCTCCCTCTCTCTTTCTTTCTCTCCTTCTCCCTCCCCCTCCCTCTCTTTCTCCCTCTCTCCCTCTCTCCCTCTCCCCCTCTCTCTCTCTTTCTCTCTCTTTCCCTCTCCCTATCTCATCCTCTTTCTTTCTCTCCTTCTCCTTTTCCCTCTCCCTTTCTCTCTTGCTATAAATCCTTTTCGCCAAACCGCAAGTGAGACTCGAAAACCCGTTGTTTACCCCCCCCCCCCCAAAAAAAAAGACACGAAAAAACAAAAAAACAAAAAAAAAAGGGGGGGGAAACAAGAAACAAAAGGAAAACTTTTTAAAAAATGAAAAGAAAGACAAGAAAAAATAAAAAACGATAAAAGGAAACGAAAATAAACGAAAATAAAGGGAGAGAAAAAAAAAAGTACGAGAAAAAACAAAAAACGGGAAAATCAACAACAGAAAAAACGCAACGAAGATAAAAAGAAAAAAAAAAAAAAAAAGAAAGATAAAATCGACGCGTATCTATAAGGGCTTCGAACTCTCCCCGACGGCCAGGCTCAGCGAAGCTCCACTAAGCTGTTTCGAATCCTCTCGAAATGCGTCATCTTTCAGCTCGATCGCTCAGTCCTTTTTTTCTCTCTCTCTCTGTCTTTTTCTGTGTGGTTGTGTGTCTGTGTGTCTGTTTCTTGCTTGCTTGTTTTGTTTATTTCTCTCGCTTTCTTTCTGTCTTACCTTTCTCTCTCTCTCTCTCTCTCTCTCTCTCTCTCCCTCTCTCTCTCTCTCTCTCTCTCTCTCTCTCTCTCTATCTATCTATCTATCTATCTCTCTCTCACTCTATTTATCTCTCTCTCTCTTTATCTATCTATCTATCTATCTATCTCTATCTCTATCTCTAGCTATCTATGTATCTATCTATCCAGCTATATATCTATCTATCTATCTATCTATCTCTGTCTCTCTGTGAGTTATCCACATTTTGTTGGACATTAGCCATGTTTATTTTTGTTTCTTTGCGCGCGCGTGTGGGAGAGACAGAGAGAGAGAGAGAGAGAGAGAGAGAGAGAGAGAGAGGAGAGAGAGAGAGAGAAAGAGGAGAGAGAGAGAGAGAGAGAGAGAGAGAGAGAGAGAGAGAGAGAGAGAGGGAGAGAGAGAATGTGAGTATGCATATTCATTTAAAAATGTATGTGTATATACAGTTCACAACGCGTCCTGCGAGACACTGTTATGCACCTTTTGTACTTTTGAAAAAAATTGTTTGTCGTCGTAATAAATTTATCAAATCAAAATCTCTCTCTCTCTCTCTCTCTCTCTCTCTCTCTCTCTCTCTCTCTCTCTCTCTCCTCTCTCCTCTCCCTCTCCTCTCTCTCTCTCTCTCTCTCTCTCTCTCTCTCTCTCTCTCTCTCTCTTTCGCCTCCGAATGCCGATTCTGGTCGCCTTCCGCATAGTTTTTTTTTTTGTATGTGTGTGTTCGTCTCTCTCTCTTTCTCTCTCTCTTCTCTCTCTCTTCTCTTCTCTCTCTCTTCTCTCTCCTCTCTCTCTCTCTCTCTCTCTCCACTCTCCACCCCCCCTCTCTTTGTGTATGTTTTTTTACTTTTTTTGAGGGTGGGGGGAGGGTAGTGGTTTTGTTTCCTGTTAGGAAGGATGAAGAGAGATTTGAGGCAACGGGAGTTTTGGAATACTATTTCCTTCTTGAGAGTGATATACATATATATATATATGTACACACACACACACACACACACACACACACACACACACACACACACACACACACACACACACACATATATATATATATATATAATATATATATATATATATATATATACATATATGCATATGTATGTATATATAAACACACAAGTGGCTGTGAGTGTGCTGTGTGTGTGTATACATAAATATATACACAATGATAAATATATATATATATACATATAAGTGATTATTCTATATATAGTATATAATATATATAATATATACATATTATATATATATATATATATATATATATATATATATATATATATATATATATATATATATATATATATATACGTGTAGTGTGTGTTGTGTGTGTGTGTGTGTGTGTGTGTGTGTGTGTGTGTGTGTGTGTGTGTGTGTGTGTGATTTGAGCGATACTTGATAAAAACAAGAGATCTCTCATTTTCAAAATACAGATTGAGGGCTTATCTGCACCCCTTCATGATACTACTCGTGACGCGGCCAGACATGTGGAAAGCCATGATTACTGGGCTTCATGATGAGTTACGTCTCCTCATGTTTGCATCAAAAGTTGCCTTCGTTGTAATATTAGTCGTAACGAGATAAACGTTTGCTTTGCTGAATCAGTGTTGTATCAAAATCTACTGTTTGATTCCTACTCTGCTTTGAAATACCTGTTGTTGTGTTGATGTGCAGTCATATGAGCATTATTAGACATTATTGTATGCTGAATTTGTTATAACTGACTTACAGTTTATTAAAGTCCTATCGTTACTTTACTGCAGTGTATTCTAGATTTGTTTTTTTTCTTACAATGCATACAGCATTAGATAATAACAAACTGGCAACTTTTTTTTTCTTTATTTCTTTCTTTATTTCCTTCTTTCTTTTTATTCTCATTACCTGACACTTTTAATTTACACACGTTCTGTATTTGAAAAAAAAAAAATCTGTATAAAATACTGTTTTTTCTTCTTTTTGATCTGCGCCACTGAGATATTATCAATATTAAATAAATATTATTTCGAGAAACTTCGCAAATTGCAGTTCCCGCTGTTGAGTTGCCAGTATTCCTTTGTGAAATTGGACTGTTATGTTTTTGCTGTATCAGTGTCAATGCATACTCATTACCTGGTCTGAAACTGCTGATCAAATACCTTTTCTGTGTCCTCATACTTACGTGTCCCTTTCAGCAGGATGTTTTGGTAGAGGATGCTTTATAATAACTTGGAAATATCCTTTATGATCTCAATATTCTATTCTCGAAGGCGTGTGTGTGTGTGTGTGTGTGTGTGTGTTGTGTGTGTGTGTGTGTGTGTGTGTGTGTGTGTGTGTGTGTGTGTGTGTGTGTGTGTGTGTCTGTTTCTTGCACATCTTTAAGTATATAAATCGGCATTCAGAAAAAGAGATAGAAAAAAATTATATATATATATATATATATATATATATATATATATATATATATATTATATATATACATATATATATATATATAAATTATAAGTATATAATATATATATATATATATATATATATATATATATATATATATTATATATATATCCTAAGGAATAATAAACAACAGACTCATACCAGAATCACAATCACGTCACTAAAAACAAAAACAAAAAAAACACACAACACACGCGCAATAAATCTCGCGTATATAAACCCCACTTTCCAAAGGGATCCATGTGACATGAACTCGACGCCACTCCTTCCGAACCTTTATAGAAAATGAAGAGACGACTGAACTTCATAAAGGATTCCATCGCTCTCCCTGCTTTAAAAAGGGAGTTGGAACCAGTAGGGAATCCTTCTCTGCAAACTTTTTTAGAATTGCCATTGTGTTTACTGTTCATTTCGTTGGGTCTGGTGCAGCTTTACACCGAAACTTCACGCGTTTCGGCATATTGAATTTAAAAGTTGTTTATGTGAGGAGGAGAGAAAGTGTTTATGATTTGAGTGTGTGTTTGGGATGAAGAAGTTTTCGTCTATTTTATATTATTTATTATTATTATTGCTTCTTTTTTTTTGAGATGGAGAAAGGGAGAAAGAGGTGGATGGATAGATAAAGAGAGTGAGGAGAACGAGGAAGAGGGAAACAGGCTATTTAGAAACGGAAAGAGAGATGAGTGTGTGTGAATGAGCAAATACGAAATGAGGAATGGAGAGAGAGAGAGAGAAGAAGAAGGGAACAACAGAAAAAGAGAAAGAGTGTGTGAGAGGGAGAGAGAGAGAAAGAGAGACAGAAAGAAAGAGAGAGAGAAGGAAAGACAGAGATAGAGAGAGGGAGAGAAACAAAAATGAATAAATACAAAGCAAACCAGACAGACAGAGAAACAGACACACAGAGAGAAAAAGAGAAAGATTGCGAAGGAAAGCAACAGAAATAAAGAGAAATAGACAGAAAAATCACGGTCATCCATATTTAATCATTGCAATTAAAGTGACATAATGACCACTGTATATCTCGGTCCACTCGTTAGAAATAATGACAAGGTAGGTTAATTATCAACCTGTGCATATAGATCGTAATGCTAAAAATATGTGTCATTATTTCATTTAATTTGTGATACCAACATGGTTAATTTAATATCCTTTAAGCTTATTTAGTCATTTCCATCGATAGCAAATGCAAACAGGTAATTGCAATCTAATTTCTGTAGTAAAGATAATAACTGTAATGGTAATAATAGTAGTAATAATAATGATAACAATAATGATAATGATGAAAATTATAATAATAACGAAAATGATGATGATGATGTGATGATAATGATGATGATAATAATGATTATATTGAAATAATAATAATGATATTGATAATGAGGATGATGACAATGATAGTGATTATGCTTATTATAATAGTGATAATAATAATGATGAAAATTATAATTTTTCAACACTATTTTGCCTCAGTTTAAGAAGAATGATTCAACAAAAAAGAAAAATATGTAGTGCTGAAGATATACGCATGTATGTTAAAGGTAAGGAAGCCCTTTGTGGTTTAAGTTATTCTGCATTTCATATTGATAATGCAACTTGTATCTCATCCAAATTAATGCTGCATTGCCATTGCATAATCAATATCTCTGTCACAGAACGATTTATTGTTAAGATTAAAGAATTAAGATTATTGGATATCTAATGAATTATGATCAGACATAAAAAAAAAGAAAAAAAATGAAATAAAAATAAACAAAATACATTACGAAGTTTTAATGGATTGAATATGTCATGATTACAAACGAACATGTCAATCATAGTTATATATATATATCTTTGAGATTAAGAATGGATTGAAGACGTAATTATGTAATCGATTTCCTTTACATGTTTGTTGTACTTTTTTATTATAATTATTGTTGTTTTTTTGTTATTATTATTATTATTATTATTATTATTATTATTGTTGTTGTTACGTTATTATTATTATTATTATTATTATTATTATTATCATTATCATTATTATTATTATTTTTATTAGTATTATTTTCATTATCATTATTATTACATACTGTGTATTATTATCTTGTTTTGTATAACCAGTTGAAGAAAGAAATATTAATTTTCGAACTTATTACTATATGCAAAGGAGGGAAGATCATTTCAGTCAAGAACACATGTTTTGTATGAACTAAGCACCAACACGTAACTAATACTATCATCATTCAGCATTTGTTTACGCATAGGAATACGTTTTCGAATTCGTGATGTAAGCAAAGTGTGGAAAGTACCTTTTTTTTATATCCCCCCCCCCCCTCCCAACTTTTTTATATACCTTGGGTCTAACGAAATTTAAGGATAATAGATATTAACTCATATAATGCGAGTCTAACGAATTCTGAATCTATTATATCTAACTTATTCTAAGTCTAACGTAAATTCCAGTCATCTCTTTTCTCATTCAGTTAATTCTCAACCATATATCTCTCCCGTAACAATCACTATATATATATATATATATATATATATATATATATATAATAAAATAGAGAGAGAGAGAGAGAGAGAGAGAGAGAGAGAGAGAGAGAGAGAGAGAGAGAGAGAGAAGAGAGAGAAAGAGAAGAGCAGAGAAGAGAAGAGAAGAGAGAGAGAGACAGAGAGAGAGAGACTACATCTAACATCAGCATCACCGGGAGATGAGTGTGTCCTCCGTCAGCCTCCCCCAGTATTGCCCAGGCTTTACTGAGGCTTTGCAGGAACTTGGGCCTGTGACTAATTATGTCTCCGTAGCCTTAGCTTGTCAGACGCTAATGCTTTGCTTTACTGCCCATTCGTTTCGTTGTCATATTATGGTGTTGGAGGAATGCATTAATGATGCGCGTGGGAGTGGCAAGCGCGTGTGTGTGTGTGTGTTTGTGTGTGTTTGCGTGTGTGTGTGTGTGTGTGTGTGTGTGTGTGTGTGTGTGTGTGTGTATGTGTATGTGTATGTGTATGTGTATGTGTATGTGTGTGTGTGCAGACATACATATATACATAACTAAACATACACATACACATTATTATAATAATGTGTATGTGCATGTGTATGTGTGTGTGTGTGTGTGTATGCCTGTGTGTGTGTGTGTGTGTGTGCAGACATACATGCAGACATACATACATCCATAACCAAACACACACACACACCTCACAACCCAATGCAAATCCTCCTTTTAAAGGAAGTGACGACCAGCCAGTCTTAGAACGACGCTCTGCCTCTCCCTTTTGCACAGCAGCGCTTAACAGCTTCACCTAACAGCTTCACCTAACAGCTTCACCTAACAGCTTCACCTAACAGCTTCACCTAACAGCTTCACCTAACAGCTTCACCTAACAGCTTCACCTAACAGCTTCACCTAACAGCTTCACCTAACAGCTTCACCTAACAACTTCACCTAACAGCTTCACCTAACAGCTTCACCTAACAGCTTCACCTAACAACTTCACCTAACAGCTTCACCTAACAGCTTCACCTAACAGCTTCACCTAACAGCTTCACCTAACAGCTTCACCTAACAGCTTCACCTAACAGCTTCACCTAACAACTTCACCTAACAGCTTCACCTAACAGCTTCACCTAGCAGCTTCACCTAGCAGCTTCACCTAACAGCTTCACCTAGCAGCTTCACCTAACAGCTTCACCTAACAGCTTCACCTAACAGCTTCACCTAACAGCTTCACCTAACAGCTTCACCTAACAGCTTCACCTAGCAGCTTCACCTAACAGCTTCACCTAACAGCTTCACGTAACAGCTTCACCTAACAGCTTCACCTAGCAGCTTCACCTAACAGCTTCACCTAACAGCTTCACCTAACAGCTTCACCTAACAGCTTCACCTAACAGCTTCACCTAACAGCTTCACCTAAAAGCTTCACCTAACAGCTTCACCTAACAGCTTCAC
>NC_051392.1:2076643-2079143 GCF_015228065.2 Penaeus monodon | reverse complement strand
TCTCTTGTATATATATATATATATATATATATATATATATATATATATATATATATATATATATATATATATACATACAAAGACATCGACACATCAAAAATCAATAGATCAAGGCAACAGGACTTCAAAACATCAGAGCATCAAAGTCTCAAGACGAATTCCATGAATAAGATTACTAATTAAATCGCGAAAATATATATATATATTTGTTTGTTTGTGTTCCTTGTCGCGAGGAATTCGAAAATTAATTTGGAAACGATTCGACTAAAATAATTTTTTTTTATCTTCTGCTTAGAGAATTTTGACGCTTTCTGATTAATATTAATTGGTTGATGTATATTTGTGCAGTTTATTAGATATCATTGATGGTTATTTTTTGTTTTCTTTCTGAGAGGAAATTGTAATATTCATATGGTAGATTTATATGTACGCATTTATAGTACAAACACACACATGCACACACACGCATACACACAAACACACACACTCAATGCATCCATGAATATATGTATGCATAATTATGTGCACAGTTTAACTTTATATATATATATATATATATATATATATATATATATATATATATATATATATTGTGTGTTGTGTTGTGTGTGTGTGTGTGTGTGTGTGTGTGTGGTGTGTGTGTGTGTGTGTGTGTGTGGTGTGTGCGCGTGTTGTGTGTGTGTGCGTACATACACACACACACCACACACACACACACACACACACACACACACACACACACACACACACAACCCTATATATATATATATATATATATATATATATATTATATATATATATATATATATATATATATACACATATATATACATACATATCTTCCCACCCGAGCATGTATGCGCGCGCGCACGAGTCCCACTGAATCAGCTGAGACCCGGCAGCTGACTGAGACGAGAGCGAGGGGGAGAAGGCGTGGAATATTTTTCCGCGGGCGTAAAGCGATTTGCAAATGAGGCGCATTAATCAGGCAACAAGTCGAAGGGGAAGGAGGGAATACGTTTTCATTAGAATAAAAGCATCCACAACAGATATCTTTCTCCCACCCTCCTTCTCTCCTCCCTCCCTCCATTCCTCCTCCCCTCCCTCCCTCCCTCCCTCCCCCTCCCTCATTCCTCCTCCTCCCACCCTCCCTCCATTCCTCTTCCCCTCCCTCCCTCCCTCTCCCTCCGTTCCTCCTCCTCCCTCCCTCCCTCTCCTCTCCTCCTCCCTCCCTCCCTCCTCTCCCTCCTCTCCTCCTCTCTCCTCTTCCTCCCTCCTCCCCTCCCTCCGTTCTTCCCTCCCTCCTCCTTAAGCGAAGAAATTTCTCTCTTTCTCTCTTTCTCTCGTTCTTTCATTCGTCTTTCTCTGTTTCTTTCTCTCTCTTTCTTTCCTTCTTTTTTTTCGTTACTTGCTGTTTCTCTCCTTCTCTCTGTTTCTCTTGTTCTCTCTTCCTCTCTCTCTGTTTCTCCCGTTCTCTCTTTTGTCTCTGTTTCTCTCGTTCTCTCGTTCGTTGTGTCCTTTGTCTCTTTGTTTCTCTTTTATTTCCTTTCTCGGACTCTTTATCTTTCTGTCACTTTGTCACTCTCTCTCTCTCTCCTCTCCTTCTCCTACCTCCTTTCCTTCTTTTCCTCTCTCTCTCTCTCTCTCTCTCTCTCTCTCTCTCTCTCTCTCTCTCATACTCTATCTATCTCTCTCTCTCTCTCCTTTGCCCACCCTCTTTTCCTTTTTTTCTCTCTCTCTCTCTTCTCTGTCCCTTCCTTCTCTTTCCCTCTCTCTTTTCCTTCTCCCTCCCTTTTCTCTCTCTCCCTCTCTCCCTCCCCCACTTCCCCCGTCCCTCCCCCTCCCTCTCACTTCCCCCTCCCTTTCAGGTACCTGTCCCCCCTCCCTCTTCCCACTCTCTCCTCTCCCCTTTACACTCTCTGGTAAATAATGCAATCGTTTTGCAACAGACAATGAAGCTCTCTTAACTCGAATAGCCATCGTCTAACATCACACCTTGCGAGTGCCACAGTGCCAAGGCGCCGGGGGGGGGGGAGGGGGCCGTTACTCTGCTGTTCCTGGCCGTAATTCCTCCACAGAGATTGAGGAAATTGATGATGCCAGAGGGAGAGAATTTTCAGTCTTGGTGTTGGTGGTGGTGGTGGCGGTGGTGGTGGTGGCGGCGGTGGTGATGGTGGTGGTGGTGGTGGTGGTGTTTTTGTTGGCGATGTTTTTTTTTATGTTGTTGTTGTTGGTGGTGGTGGCGGTGGTGGTGGTGGTGGCGGTGCTGGTGGTGGTGGTGGTGGTGTTTTTGTTGTTGTTGTTGCTGCTGTTGGCGATGGTGTTTTTGATGCTGTTGTTGTTGGCGGTGGTGGTGGTGGTGGTGTTTTTGTTGTTGTTGTTGTTGTTGTAGTTGTTATTAATGGTGGTGGAGTTTCATTGTTAATGTGATTGTTGGTGTTTATGTTGTTGTTGTTATTGGTGTTGTTTTTTGTGATTAGAAATGTGTTCTTTTTAGTGT
>NC_051392.1:2061643-2064143 GCF_015228065.2 Penaeus monodon | reverse complement strand
AAATTGCTAATATAAGTAATAGTTTACAAGATTTAACCGAATTGTAAATACTGTAATAGTTGTTAAAGTACCAGATATAGTAAGCCAAAGCCTGGGCTCTATCATCGCATTCACACACACTTTACCGTAATGGTGGTAACACTGTCTGTCCGTCTCGGAATCTATAAATAATATCCACGATATCTGGGAAAAGGGATAGGAATGGGTCATCATCATTTAACGGTAGGTTCATGTCTGAGCCGCCGTGGTCACAGCATGATACTCAATTGCAGTTTTCACGTTGTGATGCTCTTGGAGTGAGTACGTGGTAGGGTCCCCAGTTCCTTTCCACGGAGAGTGCCGGTGTTACCTTTTTAGGTAATCATTCTCTCTTATTTTATCCGGGCTTGGGACCAGCACTTGACTTGAGCTGGCTTGGCCACCCAGTGGCTAGGCAGGCGATCGAGGTGAAGTTCCTTGCCCAAGGGAAACAACGCGGCGGTTGGTGACTCGAACCCTCGAACTCAGACTGCCGTCGTGACAGTCTCGAGTCCGACGCTCTAACCATTCTACCACCGCGGCCTTGACGATCATGGGTTTCCATGATTTTTCTTGGCAATTTAGAGCGGTGGTTTGCCATAGGAATGGGTAAGAGAAGATAAAAAAGAAAGAAAAGTCCATGGTGATTATAACAAAAACACAGAACAGAAAAGTATTTATAAAAAAATATATATTCATATTAAGATTAAAGACAGCAGACCGAACAGAATTTCACCCAAACTAGCGTTCCTCAGAAACCCAAAACCAATATAAAAATCCAATAATAAACAGTATAACCACCACCACCAACAAAACATTTTTACATAAATAAAATTTTTTACATATTTTTACAAAACAAAGCATTAAAACTTTATAAAGAGGGTCCTCAACATGAACCATTTGCACCACAGAAACCCCATACCGCGACCGTGAACCATCAAAGACCATCACAGAATTAACTGTTCCTTTCCAGGCACAAGTCACACGCGCACACAAACAGAAACAGGGAAGCCAGTCCATCCGACAGGGGTAACAGAACAGAAGCTGGCTATTCTCCGTGGAAATGCAATACAATCTCGAGGGGTATTGTAACCCAGTGTTAGTGTGGCGAGGGAAATTGTGTGGGTAGGTTGCTATTGTGATTGTTGTTGTTATTATCATTGTTGGTATTAATTTAGTGTTGTTTTTTGTTAATGTTGTGTTAATTATATCGTTATTATCGTTATTATTTTTATCATCATTGCTATCATCATTTGTTTCATGATTATTGTCATCAGCATCGTGCCTGTTCTTCAGACACATACATGTGTGTGTGTGTGTGTGTGTGTGTGTGTGTGTGTGTGTGTGTGTGTGTGTGTGTGTGTGTGTGTGTGTGTGTGTGTGTGTGTGTGTGTGTGTGTGTGTGTGTGTGGAAAGAGAAAGAGGACAGGCAGACAAACACAAACAAACTGGCAAATAAACAAACACAATCACACAAACAGGCAGACGAACAAAAGAACAAGCTGACAAAAAATAAAAAATAAAAACAGACAGAAAGGCAGACAAACTCGCAAACAGAAAAATAAAAACAGACAAACAGAAGACAAACAAACAGTGAATCTGAGACCGAGAAAGCGAGTATCGTCCTATATCGAATGGGCATGACGGAAACCGCTTGAATTGGAAACGAAAATAATTGAGAAAGGACGAAAATATTTTATCAATGGAGCGATAGGCTTATCATGCTATTTATTGTGTTCAGCATGTCGGCTTTTACATTCAATTCTATACATGTAGCTGTGTGCGTGGGCTCATAAAAGTGCAAACTCACACACACATATACATATGTACACAATGGTGGTGATATAGATAAACACGTGAATAAAGAAATTGATTATATATATATATATATATATATATATATATATATATATATATATATATATATATATTATATATATATATATATATAATATATATATATATATATATATATACATATATATGTGCATGTATTTATATATGCATATATAAGTATGTATATGTATATTTATTTGTATGTGTGTGTGTGTGTGTGTAAATGAACTATATTCATGTTAACAAATGTAGAAAAGTTATGAATGAGAGTGAATATTTTCACAATACAAGAGATGTATTTGACCGGTTTCGATTATATCTTCATGTATTTCTGACGTAGATATAATAGAAACCGGTCAAATAGATAGTTAAATATATAGTTATAGGTAATATATCTACATATATATACACAGGAACACACACACTCATACACACTTTTTGTTTATATATATATATATATATATATATATATATATATATATATATATATATATATATATATATATATATATATATATATCCTGTTCCAATTACGCAGCCCCACAGCGCGGGCCGCAGCTGCGCGCAGACGATCGCCGGCCACACAAATCACAAAGCACGTCGGTTCCAGCAAGGCTAACTAAAGCAAAAGAGGCCCCGTGTTTCT
>NC_051392.1:2026643-2041643 GCF_015228065.2 Penaeus monodon | reverse complement strand
CCTCCTCCTCTCTCTCTCTCTCTCTCTCTCTCTCTCTCCTCTCTCTCTCTCTCTCTCTCTCTCTCTCTCTCTCTCTCTCCCCTCTCTCTCTCTCTCTCTCTCTCTCTCTCTATCTATCTATCTATCTTTCTCTCTCTCTCTCTCTTGTGAGAGGAGAAAGATAGGAATACATATGCATTTTAAAGAATATTTCTTGATAAGCTTATAATAGTTTTGGAGAGAATAAGCATATGAAATTACCCCCTTGTTTATATGGCCAAGCGTTTTATACAAGATGCCTACGCCATTATTTGCTCAGTGGCTATAATAGTAAAAGATAGTAAGAAAGTGTCTAAGCAAATTATATTTGTCTGTAATTCGTATGATTATATCACGTGTTGGAAGGGAAGGAGGGAGGGAGGGAGGGAGGGAGGGGAGGGGAAGGGGAGGGAGGGAGGGAGGGAGGGAGGGAAGAAAAAAGAGGGTGAGAAGAAAGGAGGGAAAAAAAGAGAGGGAGGGAGGGAGGGAGGGGAGGAAGGAGGGGAGGGAGGGAGGGAGGGAGGGAGGGAGAGAAAGGGGGAGGGAGAGGGAGGGAGGAGTATGGAGGGAGAGGAGGTGAGGGAGGAGGGGAGGAGGGAGAGGGGGGAAGGAGGGAGGGAGAAAGAGAGGAGAAGGAAGAGGAGACGGAGGAGGAGGAGGAAAATGATAAAAAGGAAGAGGAAGAGGGAGAGGAAGAAAAAGAAGAAGAAGAAGAAGAAAAACAAGGAGAAGAAGAAAAAGAAGAAGCAGACGAAGAAAAAAATAAGGAGCAGATGAAAGGAGATGATAAAGCAACACGATAAAAAGAGAAACGATGCACAGAATGAGAAAAAGAAAGAAATGAAAAAAAAGGAGAAGAAGAAATAAGTAAATAAAAATTATGAATAAGAAACAAACCAAAGCAAATAATCTGAAAATAAAAAAATAACAAAAATAACATAAAGAAAAACAAAACAAAAAATGAACAGAATATCAATGAACAAAAAATAAACAAAATAAACAGAAGGAAAACAAACGCAACGAACAAAATAAAAGAAACAAAGAAAAGACCAAAAAAAAAATAAAAAAAAAAAGAAAATAAACAAATAAATAAAAAAAAAATCTGACTTACAAAAAAAAATAATAATAATAATCACTAAAAAATAATAATAATAATATTAATAATAATAATAATTTTAATAATAATAATAATAATAATAATAATTTCAAAAATAAAAATAAATAAAAACAAAACAAAAAAACATTAATCTGATTTACGCTCCGAGGAAGACAGACTTAAGGTCCCAATTAATTAACAGCGCGAAGTCTGCGCAGTAAATATTCCTGAGATAATTGGTCCTTGGAAGTTGGACCATTAATCACTTTCGGATAAACTGAGTCTCTCTTTACGCGTGGAGAGGGGGGGGGGAGGGGAGGGAGGGAGGGGGAGAGAGGGGAAGGAGGGGGATTGGGGGGTTGGGGAGGGGAGGGGAGGGAGGGGGGTAGAGAGGGGGGAGGAGGGTTGGGGGGAGGGAAGGGGGATTGGGGGGTTGGGGAGGGGAGGGGGTGGAGAAGGGGTGAGGAGGGGGGAGAGGAGGTGGGAGGGAGAGGAGAGGACCTTTGGGGAACAGGGAGGGTGGGAGAGGGGGGGGGAAGGGTTACGGGGAAGGGGGGAGATATTTCATAAGTGGAGGAGGGTAGGAGGGGGGTGGGGGAGAGGTGGTGATAGGGGGGAGGGATAAGGGAGGTGGGGGGGTAGAGGGAGGGTGAGTGCAGATAGGTATTTATAATAGGGTATTAGTGGGGGGGGCGGAGGGCGGTGGGGGTAGGAGGAGGAGGAGGGGGGGAAAGATAGTGCGGGGGGCCTTGAGGGTGGTGGTGGTTGGGGTGGTGGAAGGGGGGGTCTATAATGGGGGTGGGGGGAGGGAGGGGGTCAGGGGAGTGTCTGAGGAAATCGCTCTGTCTTAAAGATGGTGAAAAGAGAGAGAGAGAGAGAGAGAGAGAGAGAGAGAGAGAGAGAGAGAGAGAGAGAGAGAGAGAGAGAGAGAGAGAGAGAAGAGAGGAAGAGGCAAAGAGAGTGAGAAATCTGAGTGAAAGAGAGAGGGGGGGGAGTAAGGAAAGGAGATAGAGAGAGGGTGAGAGTGCGAATATGGGGGACTACTTGTTTGCTTTATATATATATCTTACCCTCAGTCACTCACTCACTATCACTCTCACACTCACACTCACTCTCACTCTCACTCTTACTTTCACTCTCACCTTTACCTTCACTCTCACTCTCATTCTCACCCCACCTTTAAAACCCCCACCCTCCCCCCTCACCTCACTCTCACTCCCCCTCCCCTCTTTACTTTCCCCCCTCAAACCCTTTCCCTTTACTCTCACCCTTTACTCTTCCAAATCTCACCTCCTCTTTTCACTCTCAAATCTCCCTTTTCCCTCCCCTCTCACTCTCATCTCCTCCACTCTCACTCCCCCCCTCTTTAAATTTTTACTCTCACCTTTAAAAAACCCCCCCTCTCACTCTCAACTCCCCACTCTCAAAATCCTTTACCTTTACCCTCACTCCCCAAATCCCCACTCTCACTCTCACTCCACTCAATCACTTTTACTCTCCAAACCCTTTAACCCCCCACCCTCAAAACCCCCACCCCCCCCCCCGCTCTCTCTCTCTCCCCCCCCCACTTTTCAAAACCCCACCCTCACCCTCCCCCTTTCCCCCCTTTTCTTTTGTGCCCCATTGAACCAAACACAGCCCGACTGAAAAACAACCCCTTTTCCCTTTTGGGTTGGCCCGGGTTCCCTTTTGCTCCCCCGTCCAAAGGGTTTTTTCATCACAGTGTGAACATGCCCGATACAATCCCGAAATTAAATTTAAAAGAAAGGGGGAACTAAAGACAAATTTAAAATTTTGGTGGGGGGGTTTTTTTTGGGGGTGGGGGGGGGTGATTGTGTGTGGGGTGTTGGTGTGGTGTGTGTGTGTGTGTGTGTGGGGTTTTGGGGTGGTTTTGGGGGCGTGTGTGCGTGTGTGTGTGTGGGGGTTTTTGTTGTGTGTGTGTGTGGGTTTTGTGTGGTGTGTGTGTGTGTGGGGTGTGTGTGTGTGTGTGTGTGTGTGTGTGTTGTGTGGGGGTGTGTTCTGGTGTGTGTGTGTGTGTTGCTTTTTTTGTGTTTTGTTAAGGATTTATGGATGGATTTGGGTGGATGGGTTGGGTTGGGTGGATGGAAAGGATGGATGGGTGATGGATGGGTGAATTTAATGAAAGAATGAATGAATGAATTAATGAATTTAAAGAATGAAAAGAATGGTTTTGTTAATTAATGGATGGGGGAATGGATGAGGGGGAAAACGACAGATACTAGATAATAAAATAAATGTTTTTTTTGAGAAAAAGTAATCTATTTTCCTTCCATCCTTAGAGCGAGAGAGAGAAAAAAAAAAGTTATTTCAGCATTCAGCCCAGGTGTCGCTATCCTCCCCCCCCCCCTCCCTCTCCCTCCCCCAAGGGACTGAAGTCTCACCAATAGGCCCCGTTTAAAAACCCCCAAAAAAAGCCCCTTCTTGGGGGGGACGGGGGGGGACAAATTTCCCGTAAGGTTTTTCCCCAGAGGGAAAAAACGAAGGAAAAAAAAAAATTTTTTTTTTTTTTTTTTTTTTTGGGGGGGGGGGTTTGGGGGAAGGGGGGGGGGAGAGAAAGTGTCTTACTCAAATTTGTGGTTTTATACTAAGGGGGAAAAAAGGGGCGAAATTTATTTCCTTTTTGTTTCCGCCAAAATGAAAAAAACATTGGAAAAAGTATTTTATGGGGTGGGGTTTGCATGTGGTCCCCTGGGGGTGTCTCCGTGTCTCTGCGTCTTCGTGTGTGTACTTTCTGTGTAGATGTGTGTATGTGTATGTGCATATCATGCATACGCATACATACACACACACCTTTTATTATACATACATGCAAAACATACATACTACATACTACATACATACACACACCCCACCACACACACACTACAAATCACACCCCACACACACACCAACACACAACCCCCACACAACACACACACAAAACACACACACACACACATTATATATATAAAATATAATATATATATATAATATAAAATTTTATATATAATATAATCTATTTTAAAATAAAACAATTTTTAATTATATATTTTATAATATATATATTAAAATAATATAAAATATATATATATATACTATTCATATAAAATGGGATTATAAGGGTTTTATATGGGATTAAAATAGGGAATATATTAAAAATTTTATATATATATATATTAATATATATTTAAAATATAAATATATATAATTATATATATAATTAATTATATATTATATATAAACATATATATATATATATATATAATATAAAAATATATATATATATATTATAATATTATGGTGTGTGTGTGGTGTGGTGTGTGTGTGGGTTGTGGTGTGGGTGGGTGTGTGTGGTGTGGTTGGGGGGGGGTGTGTGTGGGTGTGTGTGTGTGTATTTGTATATATATATATATATATATATATTTATTATATAAAAATAATTATATATATATAAAATATATTTTTTTATATATATTATTTGTGTGTGTGTGGGTGTGTTGTGTGGGTGTTGTGTTGGGGGTTGTGTTGTTTGGGGGTGTGTGGGGTTGTGTGTGTGTGTGTATATATATATATTTATATATATTATATATATATATAATATATAATATACATATAATATATATATATATTTTATTTTTTATATATATATGTATATAAAAATACATATATTTTGTTTTGGGATGTGGTTTTGTGTGGATAAAGTTTTTTACCATATATATATATATATTTTATTATATATATATATATAAAAAAAAAATCTTTTTATATATATAATATTATATTCCCCCTTTATATTTAAAATTATATAATCTCCCTATATTAAAGTGTTTTGTGGTTTTTTGGGGGTGTGGGGTGTGGGTGTGTGTTTTGGGGTGTGGGGTTTGTTTTGTGTGTTGTTGTTGTGTGTTGTGGGTGTATGTGGGTGGGTTTTGGGGGTGTTTGTGTGTGTGTGTGGGGTGGTGGGGCGGGGCGCGCGCGCGTGCCCTGCGTCGGGGGGTGCGTGCTTGCGTGCAAACCCAGATTTATTTTAATTATAACTTTTTTAAAATTCCCCCAATTAATATCAAAGGAGCGGGGAATTAAATATATTTTTTTTTGGCGGGGGAACACAACCCTAACATACACGAGTTTAAACATTTTAAAACCTTAAGTTCAAAAAAATAGTACCACCGGCACACAAAATTTATAACAATTTGATTTACTGCACAGTCATTTTAGGACGATGTACATGAATAGAAATGATTGATAAATGAATAAATAAGTATATAGATAAGTAAATATATAAATATTTCCATAAACAAACAAATATATAAATAAATAAATAAATAAATAAATACACACACACACACACACACACACACACACACACATATATAAGCAACATATATAAATTTTATATATAAAACACACACACACACCACACACACACACACACACACACACCCCACACATATATATATATATATATATATATATATATATATATATATATATATATATATATATATATAATATTGTGTGTGTTATATACATGTATATATTTTAAAATAAAATATATATATATTATATAATATATATATATATATATATATATATATATATATATATATATATATATTATATATATATCTATATATATATATATATATATACATATATATATATATATAAAATTACATATCTATAATATATATGTATTAATATATCTATCTATATATATATATATATATATATATATATATTTTATATATATATATATATATATGTGTGTGTGTGTGTGTGTGTGTGTGTGTGTGTGTGTGTGTGTGTGTGTGTGTGTGTGTGTGTGTGTGTGTGCATATATATATTTATTTATTAATTAATTTATTTATAAAATAGAAAAATCTCTATTATGATAAAGACACTCTGCATTTTGTTACCGCAAGAAAAGCAATTTCAAATTGTTATATCTAAGAGAAAAAATAAAATACAACACTAGTTTCAAAGTATTACATCTAAATGCAAATTAAAAAAAAATATTAGTCATTACTAAAACATTTTGAGTTACTGCACATTCAAAAGGTATTTACAAAATGCAATCTGCATGTTGCAACTCGAGTACAGAATAAATGAATGAATAAATGGGTGGATGGGTGGATGGATGGATGGAATGGTGGATGGAGATGGAGGATGGATGGATGATGATGGATGTGGATGGATGAGGTGGATGGGGTGGGTGGGTGGTGAGTGGGTGGGTGGATGGGTGGGTGGGTGGGTGGGTGGAGTGGGAGTGGATGGGTGGATGGATGAATGGAATGAATGAATGGATGGAGTGGATGGATGGGTGGATGGATGGATGGATGGATGGATGGATGGATGGATGGATGGATGGATGGATGGATGGATGGATGGATGAACGAACGAATGAATGAATGGATGAATGAACGAACGAACGAATGAATCAATTAATTATTGAACGAACGAGTGAATGAATGGAGGGATAGATGAGTGAATGCAGTGAAATGGAACAGTAATGTTTAAAAGTTTCAGTTATCGGAATGCATTAAACATAATGGTAGATTTCCCCATTGTGCAATTTTACGCAGTAATGAAAAAGCAGGTGGTTTCCTGGAAAAAATATTTTTTTTTATGAATTCATTTATTTTTCACATGGAATGCGAAAATAACGAAAGGGTTTCAACACAGTATGTACTTTTAACTTTAACATAATCAGCTGTGCGGAAAATGAAGCAAGAACAAGTGGTTTCTATTACTATTTTTATGCAAATTAAGGTTAAAATTTCACTGAATATTAACCTGATATGACAAAAGAACGTTTTGTGAACCTTGAATTGATATGCTAATTGAAGCGTCATTTTTGTTTTCATATTGCAAACTTTATGAGAAGTTCGGTAGAAAATGTTTGCTATGGAATATCAAAATGTAGAGAAAGTTCTCTCTCTTTCTCTTTGTCTCTCTCTCTTTCTCTTTCTCTTTCTCACTCACTCATTCTTTCTCTCTCTTTTTCTTTTTTCACTCTCTATCTATCTATTTATATATCTATCTATCTATCTATTTATCTCTATCTCTCCTTCTCTCTCTCTCTCTCTTTCTCACTCTTTTTTTATCTGCCATGTCTATTAACACCTTCATACAGACACATACTCATAAACACACACACACACACACATCAAACACACACAACACACACACACAAAACACCAAAAAACACACAACACAACAACACACAACCACAACACACAACACACACAAACATATATAATAAATAAAAAATAAAAAAAAAACAAACAACCCACAACACAAAAAAAATGATATAATATTATAATTAATATTTATAAAATAATGTATATATAAAAAGTATTCGTATTTATAAATTAAGATATATTATATTATATATACATATATATATATTTATATATAGAATATATAATAATATAATATAATATATATCATAATTGTTATTTTTTCAATATAACAATAAAAATAGATGATCAATAGTATCAGATGATCATGGTCCGTAAGGGAAAACAATGATATATAACGACATAATCTCGTGCGTCTAATTCCTCTATGAAATTTGACAGAATATTGTTTACGTTGGATATGATCATCAGTTACTAATGCTACTACTACTGCTTCTAGTACTAATAGAAATATAATAATAATAATGATAACAATAATAATAATAATAATAATAAAATAATAATAATAATAATAATAATAATAATAATAATAAAATAACACTAAAATAATAGTAATGACAATAATAATAACAATAACAAAAAATAATAGTAATGATAATGATAGTAATGAAGGTAATGATGATAATGATAATAATAATGATAATAACAATACCTATAATGATACACACACACTAAAATACGTAACAAAATCTAATACACAAAATCCTAGGCAAGCTACTTCACCACACAACACACACACACACACACACACACACACACACACACACACACACACACACACACACACACACACACACACAACAACACATACATATTACCTCAACAGCCTACCTCTCACTCTGACCCAATTCTCTTGCACGGGAAAGCTCTCTCTCTCTCTCTCCTTTCCTTCTCTCTCTCTCTCTCTCTCTCTCTCTCTCTTTCTCTCTTTCCTTCTCTCATTCTCTCATTCTCTCATTCTCTCTTTCTCTCTTTCCCTCTCTCTCTCTCTCTCCTCTCCTCTCCTCTCTCCTCCTCTCTCTCTCTCTCTTCTCTCTCTCTCTCTCTCTCTCTCTCTCTCTCTCTCTCTCTCTCTTCCTCCCTTCTCTCCCTCCCTCCTTCCCTCCCTCCCTCTCTCCCTCCCTCCCTCCCTTCCCTCCCTCTCTCTCATACCAGCGATCGCCCTGTGTACATTGAGGAACGTATTCTCGGCCTGGCTTTAAGAACAGGCCATCTGACTGTACGTTGGATGAAAGTCTTAGTGGATAGAGCGCTGGGTCTTTGTGGCACAGTCTTGTCGTGTCGTTTGGAAAGAGGGGGGTGGGGTGGGGGTTGGAGGATTTTCGCCAGGTGGGGGGTGGAGGATTTTCGGGGGGGGGGAGGATTTTCGACAGGTATGAGGTGGTAAGAAATATGTTTGTTTGTTTGTTTGTTTGTTTGTTTGTTTGTTTGTCTCTGTGTTTGTTTGTATTTTTTGTTTTAATGTGTGATGTATAGTGATGGGCGTAATCGATTTCTTGTTATCGATTATATTTACTTCACAGAGTATTCGATTACAGTTTCCAAATGATTACTCCAAAAGACAGGGTGAAAGTATTTCTGCACGAATCTTGGTTATGTAATAATGATTTTTTTATAGAAAAAAATCTGGCGCATATTTACTCGCCTTGTTCCTTCACACCCGTTATCGCCCGTTTCAGTACACGCACACACACACACAAGCGTACGTACACACACACACACACAAGCGTACGCACACATACACACACACACACACACACACACACATACACACACACACACACACACACAGAGAGAGAGAGAGAGAGAGAGAGAGAGAGAGAGAGAGAGAGAGAGAGAGAGAGAGAGAGAGAGAGAGAGAGAGAGAGAGAGAGAGAGAGAGAGATACACTCAAACCATAAACGTATACCTTATACACAACAAACATACCACTGCATAATCTCTCTCCAGGCGAAAAGGATCGAACAGTAACCGATTACTGAGCGACTACTGATTGCAAAAGTATTCGAAGTAATTAATTCTAAAAAAAAAAATGAGCATCGCCCTTCACTAATGATACATAATGGATGGAAATGAGGATGAATTAAGTTCATTATATATATTAAATACCTTATTGATAGGCAAATAGATAGGTAGATAGATAGATTGATAGATAAATAGATAGATAGACAAATAGATAGGTAAATGGATAGATTGATAGATAGACAGATAGATAGACAAATATATAGGTAGATGAATAGATTGATAGATAGGTAGATAGAGAGACAAACAGATAGATAGATAGATGGATAGATTGATAGATAGGTAGATAGATAGACAAACTCATATGCTGATAGATAGATAGGTAGGTAGATGAATAGATAGCTATAGATTTAGATACAGATATATGTGTGGTGCATCGTATGTGCGTAACAGTTCCGTGGCGTATTTGAGTATGATGGCCTGTGACGCCATTATGTTCCCGCCCACCCCTCTTTTTTCTTAGCTTTATCCCATTCTCTATGGGTCCCACGAATCAGGTTCCGGCCACGATATCTTTGTGCCGGATCCCTTCTACGCCCCCTCTCTATTACCCGGCCTGGACCTTCTCGCTCTTCTCCCCCATCATACACATCACCCCCACCACGACTTTCACCCCCACCACGACTTTCACCCTCATCTCCCTCCTCCCCTCCCCTACCCCCCACCCTATAATCCCCACCACGACATAGTCACCCCATCCCACCCCATCACCCTTCCCCCCCCACCCCCAACCTTATCACCCCTACCTAACCCCCCACCCCTTCTCCATCACCCCCTTCCCATCACCCCATCACCCAAGCCCTTCCCCCATCCTATCCCCTCTTCCCCGCACCCATCACATCTGCCCATCCCCCCTACCCCTCCCCCCCGCTCGATCTCCCCTCCTTCCCCTCTCCCTAACCCGTCACCCCTTCCCCATCCCATCACCCCTTCACCATTCGATCATCCCTCCCCCCCACCCTTACTCCATCACCCACCCTCCCCCAACCCTTACTCCATCACCCACCCTCCCCCAACCCTTACTCCATCACCCACCTGCAATACCCCTATCCCTCATCCCCCACCCCTTACCCCACCTACCCCTTTCCCCACCCATCTCATCACCCCCACCCTCCCCCCATTCTTACCCCATCACCCCAACCCCTTACCCCATTACCTCCACCCCTTCCCCCACCCATCCCATCACCCCCACCTTCCCCCCACCCTACCCCATCATCCCCACCCCTTCCCCCATCACCCCATCACCCCCCCCCCATTACCCACGTAAACAAAGCCTTCCCATGAAATACCCTCATAACCCTCCCTTGACCCCCCCCCCACCCACCCATCTTCGTGACGCCTTTGGGGAAATATTGCGAGGGCGTGTGAGGGCGTGTGAGGGCGTGTGAGGACGTGTGAGGGCGTGTTCTAATTATGGTGGACAGCGTGGAGGAGGTGGAGAGGTTCTGGAGAGGGAGGAGGAGGAGGAGGAGAGGGTAGAGGAGGAGGAGGAGAGGGGGAAGGAGGAGGAGGAGAGGGTGGAGGAGGAGAAGGGGAGGAGGAGGAGGAGGGAAGAGGAGGGAGGAAGAGGGAAGAGGAGGTAGGAGGAGGAGGGAAGAGGGGGAAGTGAGGAGGTTTTGGAGAGGAGGAGGAAGATGGAAGGGAAGGAAGAGGAGGAAGGAGGGAGGGAGAGGAAGAAAGGGAAAAGGAGGAGGGAGGAGGGAGACGGAAGAAGGAAGGAGAAGGGAAAGGAAGATGAGAGAGAGATGAAGGAGGAAGAGGAGGAGAGGGAGAAGAGGGGGAGGAAAAAGAAGGAGGTAAGATGTTTGGAGAGAGGAGAAGAGGAGGAAGAGGAAAGGGAGAAGGAAGAGGAGAGAGGGGAGGGAGGAGGAAGAAGAAAGGGAGAATAGGAGAGAAAAGAGAGGATGAGAAAAGGAGGAAAGAGGAAAGAAAGAAAGGTGGAGATGGAGAGGGGAGTGTGTGTGTTTCTGAGTGTACGTACACACACACACACACGCACACACACACACACACACACACACACACACACACACACACACACACACACACACACACACATATATATATATATATATAATATATATAAAAATATATATATATATATATATATAGAAGTGAGCAGAGAGGAGAGAGGAGAGAGAGAGAGAGAGAGAGAGAGGGGAGAGAGAGGAGAGAGAGAGAAGGGGGAGAGAGAAAAGAGAGAGAAGAGAGAGAGAAGAGGGGAGAGAGAGAGGGAGAGAGAGAGGGGAGAGAGAGAGAGGAGAGAGAGAGGGGATAGAGAGAGAGGATAGAGAGAGAGAAGAGAGAGAGAAGAGAGAGGAGAGAGAGAGAGAGAGAGAATTAATCATTAATCCATTTTCACCCCAATCATATCCAGCCTGAAAAATAACATTTCACTTTTTCATTTTCCCCGGACATCCGAATTCCAAATAACCACTTTATAATAAAAATATCAAAAGGTAAACTAACTCTGTCACGACTGATATACAGCTGTGCAACAGTTGCATATATTCTTGCAACAAAAAAATATATAATCATTCATCTAGCTCCCGTTTTCTGTTAACAAATGATAGGAGTAACAATTTTAAAAATAACAGTAATTAAAAAAAAAGGATGAATTAATTGCGCTGAGACAAATGAGAAGTTAAATAAATGCATTTGACTTGACAATTCAAAAGCAATTTAATTGAAGAAACGAAGCCTCATGCAGAGAGAGAAGGGGAAGGGAGGAAGAGTGGAGAAAGAGGAAGAGGAGGAGGGAGAGTAGAGGGAATAAGAGGGGAAGGGGAATGGAGGTAAGGAAAGGGAGGAAGAGAAAGAGGGGAGAAAGGAAAAGAGAAGAGAAAGAGGGGTGAAATGGAAAAGAGAAGAAGAGAAAGAGAGGAGATAAGGCGAGAGGAGAAAGTAAAAAAAAAGGAAAAGAAAGACTATAGAAACGGTAGAGAAGAAAGGAAAAAAAAGGAAATATATACGTAAAGCATGCAAGGAAAGAAGAGAGAGGAAAGAGGCTTGCAAGGGTTGTTTATATGATATTTGCAATTGCAATCAATCAACTTCATAGCATATGTTATTCTAGAGTGTTGGCGTTAGAGTTGCAATTGAATGCAAGCTATTTGCCTTTGCAAATGGAAAACATGACTAGGTCGTGTTGTTTATATTTGCGTTTTGTTTATTTATTCTGTTATCTGTGTCTGTTTGTTTGTTTGTTTTTTGTTTTTGTAGTATTTACAACATGCATGAATGTATATATGTAATTATGCGTATGGATGTCTGTGTTTGCGTGTGTTTGTTTGTTTCTGTGTGTGTGTGTGTGTGTGTGTGTGTGTGTGTGTGTGTGTGTGTGTGTGTGTGTGTGTGTGTGTGTGTGTGTGTGTGTGTGTGTGTGTGTGTATAGGTGTGTGTGTACGTGTGTGCATGCGTGCTTGCGTGTGTGTGCGTGCGTGTATGTACGTGTGTGTGCGTGTCTGTGTATCCGTGTTTACTGCGTGTTTACACATCTTTATACATATACAAAAACAAACAAAAATAAATTGTCGAAAAATAACCTAATATCGATTATCGAATGAACAGATAGATGGGTTAATAAATAAATAAATAAATGCATAACTAAAATTTAAAAAATATATATCAATATATAAACATTATATAAACACAAAAATAACATTCAAACTAAATAAATGAAACTGAAAAGAAAAAAAAAAACAAGATAAAACAAACACACATACAAAAATAACATAAAATCGATTAATAAAGAAAAAAAAAACTTGATTAATATTTTATACTAAAATAATTTAGATGAACGAAACTAATTACAATAAAAAATAATGAATAAACGAAACATAATGAACTGAAACAAAACAGATGCATAAACTAAACTAAACTGAAAATAATAATAACAATAAACTATAAACACATAAACCGAGAGTATATAAACGAAAATAAAAATTTAATAAGCGAAATAATTAATAAAATAAAATAAAATAATAAAATAAAAATTAATAAGCGAAATAATCAAATTGATGAAAAATTAAAAAATAAAATGAAAATTAAGCCAAACTGATTTTAAAAATAAATATATATCAATAAGAAATTAAATAAATAAAAAATAAATGAGACCAAATTTATAAATTGATAATTTAAATCAAAATTTGACCAAATTAATTAATTCAAAATTAAATAAAACACAAAAAAAAGGAAAAAAAAAATACATACGTATCATCTGTGACTTTGCAGATTATATTGCAAGCCGGAAGTCCCATGATAGCGTTACTGATAATCTGATTATTGCAACAATCATCGTTGCAGAATGTTGCAATAGTACTCCTGCGTTCATCCTCATCTCTGTGCTCCGTATCAGGGCGAGGGAGGGATGGCGTGGGGTGGGTCGTTGCTGTCTGTCTGTCTGTCTGTCTGTCTGTCTGTCTGTCTATGTCTCGCTCTCTTTTTCTCTTTCTCTTTCTCTCTTTCTCTCTTTCTCTCTTTGTCTTTTTCTCTCGTTTCTCTTTCTCTCTTTTTCTCTTTTTCTCTTTCTCTCTTTGTCTTTTTCTCTCGTTCTCTCTTTCTCTCTTTCTCTATCTATCTATCTATTTATCTATCTACATACATTTATCTCTATCTCTATATTTATCTATATCTTTATCTCTAACACTATCTCACTATCTCTCTCTCTTAATCTCTCTCTCTCTCTCTCTCTCTCTCTCTCTCTCTCTCTCTCTCTCTCTCTCTCTCTCTATCTATCTATCTATCTATCTATCTATCTATCTCTCTCTCTCTCTCTCTAAAAAAAGAATAATAATAATAATAATTATAATAATAATAATAATAATAATAATAATAATAATAATAATAATAATAATAATAATAATAATAAATAAATAAATAAAACAATAATAAATAAATAAATAAAAGCAGTAAAGAAGAGACTCCAAATAGAAATAAAAGAAAACAGAACAAAACAGAATTTCGAAAAAAGCACACCCCAAGTTCCCATCTCCCGCCAAAGATGCTTACCCTAAACCCAGTCCCATAGACTCGTAAACCAGCCTTTGTTTACAGCAGAAGAAAATGAATCGCTCGCGAAGAATAGGCTTGGATCCTGTCCCTAAACGCTTTCCTCCTTCGATAAATCTCAAGAAAAGGACTGAATACGGCAACGAACGGCTACAAAATTCTTGTTATATATTGGAAAAGTAGGACGATTCGAGAAAGGAAAATTTATACCCTTCGCCTCTCCTCCAAAAGGGATAAGAAGACCCATATATCTCATCAGTTTTAACCATATATTGGGAAGTATTTTTACACATTTTTTAAAACTTCATGACATGGAGAAATCTTCAGGATATATTGCTTACATAAAGGTCTTTCAACGCGCAAGAGACAGTGGAAAAGTTTTCGTTCATTGTCACTGAAATTGTGTTGTATATTCTATAAAGAAAATTAAGAGGTTTATAAATGAATACTGTATTTATTATTATTTTAGTTCATGTTATCATTATTGATGTTGTTATTACTATCATTGTTATCATTATCATTATCTTCAGTTATTATTCTTATTACTGTTATTTTCATCATCATCATCATTCTTATTACTATCACTCTCATCATCATTACCATTATTACTATAATGGCCATCTTCATTATCATTATATTTACAACGATTTT
>NC_051392.1:2009143-2011643 GCF_015228065.2 Penaeus monodon | reverse complement strand
ACCGCGGCCTTGACGATCATGGGCTTCCATGATTTTCTTGGCAATTTAGAGCGGTGGTTTGCCATTGCCTTCCGCCCGGTGTTTTTTTTTTTTTTTTTTTTTTTTTTTTTTTTTTTTTTTTCCGAGTCACCATCTCTATTTACCCGGCACTGACTTGGTCCCCCAGTGGCTAGGCAGGCAATCGAGGTGAAGTTCCTTGCCTAAGGGAAACAACGCGGCGGTCGGTGACTCGAACCCTCGAACTCAGATTGCCGTCGCGACAGTCTTGAGTCCGACGCTCTAACCATTCGGCCACCGCGGCCCCAGATATATGTATATGTATACACATATATGTATATATGTTGATGTATATATACCTATATACGTCTCTCTCTCTCTCTCTCTCTCTCTCTCTCTATATATATATATATATATATATATATATATATATATATATTTTTTTTTTATATATTATATATATATATATATATATATATATATATATATATATATATATATATATATATACATAAATGTTTGTGTGTGTGTGAATAAACATTCGCACATGCCTACCACTCACGCATTTGAAGGAGAGAAAAGACACGCCACAAAGATCAATGTTAAGATGTTTACTGCCCACACGGCTTTGACTCGACGCCCATTCCATCAATGATTTAATACCACTGACAACAGCATAAACCGATCACGCCAGGATTCTTCAGGGCCTGCAACCTCCTCCTCCTCCTCCTCCTCCTCCTCCTCCTCGTAGTAATGGCATTCTGATTGCTGAGATCGTTAGAGTGAGAATTACGTCGCGCTCTTTCGATCTCTCGGAGGCATCTGGCATTGAGCACGGTGCCCTCCGTGGGTTGGGAGGGGAGAGGAAGGAGAGGGGGTGGGGGAGAGGGAGAGGGAAGAGGAGGGGGTGGGGGAGGGAGAGGGAAGGGGGGGGGGAGAGAAAAAGGGGAGGGAGGGAGAGAAAAAGGGGAGGGAGGGAGAGGGAAGGGAAGGAGGAAGGGAGAGAGGGAAGGAAGGGAGGAAGGAAGAGAGAGAGAGAGGGGGGGGTGAATGAGAATTACAAAAACAAAAAAAAAGAGAGATAAAGAGACAGAGGAAGAGACAAACATAGAAATAAAAGAGACGAATATAGAAAAGGAGAGACATACGTGTGTGTCTGTGTGTGTGTATAGGTATGTGTATGTATATGTGTATATATATATATATATATATATATATATATATATATATATATTATATATATATATATATATATATATTATATATATATATATGTGCGTGTGTGTGTATGTGTGTGTGTGTGTGTGTGTGCGTGCGTGTGTGTGTGTGTGTATGTGTGTGTGTGTATGTATGTATTATTATATATATATATATTATTATATTTTTATATATATATATATATCTGAGCCGAAGTGGTCACAGCATGATACTTAATTGTAGTTTTCATGTTGTGATGCGCTTGGAGTGAGTACGTGGTAGGGTCCCCAGTTCCTTTCCACGGAGAGTGCCGGTGGTACCTTTTTTTTTCTTTTTTTTTAAGGAAAAAAACAGGAACCGCGAAGGAGAGCAAACACAGAGAAAAACCGAGTTGATTGCCCGCCCACCGTCCCTCGTCCTAAGCCAGCATCTACATCCCCCTCTACAGCTAATTAGCTCTTCCTACTCCAACCCTTCATCCCCGCATGGTAATTTTTTCACGTGTGGCGCATCCCCTTTACCCTGCCTGATTTGCCCTTGCAAGCGCCCCCCTGTCCCTCTCCGATATGCAAATCTGGTTATAAATTCAATTAGGGATTCCGCTCCATGCACCTGGTCTATAGTTCGCTCATTACACTCACTCATGCCCTTGTATTTCGGCGCAATGAAGAGAGAACGAGAGAGGGATTATTCTTCTTTTTTTCCCCCCACCCCCACCAAGACTAGAATAGCTGACCCTCTCTCGCACCGGAAAATTTATCGCAGTCTGGGCTAAACCTCTCCGTTTTCTATCAGCCACGGAGAGAGAAGGGAGGTCCAACGTGCAATATTTGAAGGCGTGTTGAAAGCTGCTCACCTCTGACTACGATTCATTTCCACGCTCGTTTTAATGCGTTGCCGAGGCAGGTGAGCGCCAACACGTCCCCGGCACGAAGCGCTTAATGCAAGCACTTTAATTAAACAGGAACTGCCTTTGTTCCGTGCTTGGGATGATTCATTACGAAGTGAATTTAGCGTAACGCTGTTTAGCCTTTCCTTGGTCCGGCAAATCAAATTAAATTCATATTTTCAGGGATTCCTTCACTGAACAGTTACGTGTCTGAGCTGTTTGCAGTGAAAGTGGATTGCACAGGAGAAACGGGTGATAATTGAAATGGCAATGGAAAAGGAAAGAATTCAGTGACGAAGATAAAGGAATTAGGACAAAAAAATAATGTCATGACAATGATTATGATTGTGATGGTAATAATAATAAATAACAATTATCATAATGGTAACAAGATGATGGCTGTCATAATAATACCAA
>NC_051392.1:1982216-2001543 GCF_015228065.2 Penaeus monodon | reverse complement strand
TTTCGCATCTATGAGCAAGCCATAAGGTCGATTTTTATTCGTAAAGTCGACTACCTGCTAGTAAACCAACCCAGAATGACATGAAAGAAAACAGACTGCTGAAAAGAAACTGTTTCAGATCTTCATCCACAACTAAATTGTCCCACAAATCTTTCCCCTGGGTTTCGTTAGAAATTAGTTCAGGGGAATTTTAGTTTAGTTAGGTTTTCTTCAGTAATGGGATATGAAGTCATAAAAGATTAAGTGTAAGTTTTAAGCAACACCTTTGAAATATCAATTATCGTACATCTGTAATTGCTAGTTTTAATCTCTATAACCCTCCCTTTTATATATTTTTATCCCTCTCCTTTTCTGCGTGTTTTCTTTCTCTCGCAAAGTTTTCTTACTTTTTTAAAAATCTGCTTCCCACAGCTTCCCCCTTATTAGTAAAAGGACTCTCGCTCCGTCCTCCTCGCATCACCGCACTTCCTTCGCACTGTCCCCCCTTGGACAGCTTCCTTCAATTCCGAAATTTTGGGGTCTCACGTGTCCTTCTCACCTCCTTTGCATCGTCTGCCCCTTCGCAGCTTTTTTAAAATATCGTATTCAGCAGATCCATATTGGGCCGGATGGCACGACGCCTTTTTTTCAAGTGCTCCGCTGCGTAATGACTGTTCGAGGTACCAGGCGTGGTATCTCCCCCCAGGCCGGGGCACTGAAAAAACTTTCGTCTCGTGAGCAGGCCAAAGGCGATTTGGGTCGTAGAGTGGGGCCCCCGGGTATTAATCCACACCCAAATGACCGCAAACCAAAGGAAAGGGTCAACCATGAAACGAACATGCATTTTACAGTTTTTATGATGTGCTGCGATCTTCCTGGAAGTAGCTCACAGAAAACGGAAAGTGCTTAAGAGATCTACTTGTAATTTCTCTGATTTTTAAGGAGTGTAGGGTTTTTAAAAAATAATAAAGATAATAGTAATGATAGGGAAAAATAAAAGAATGTAACAACAAAAAAAAGAAAGATAAAAAAAACGTCAACGCCCCCTAATGACCCCCCAAAAATAAAAAAAAGCGTTGGGCCTCATTTTTGGGTATCGCATTTCTTAGCCGTCTCTATTACCCAATTAGAGAAAATTGTCCAGTTTGTAAATGATGACGTGTTGAATGTCGCGATCCTCCAAAAACAACAAAAAGGGGGGTCCCCGAATTCGCAAAATAGGTTACATCCAAAGGCTATCCCGAAGTCCGTTTTGTTATTTATCCTAAAGCATTTTTGAGCATAAAAGGGCTACCATTTTCAGATAAGAGATAATGAGAGGGTCGTAGGTATCAAGAGATGGTATCTTTCTTGACATGTGTCACAAGCAATTTCCGCATCTATGAACAAGCCTATAAGGTCGATTTTGACCGGAAAGTCGACTCCCCGTTGAAACCCAAACCCCCAATGACATAAAAAAAACACTGCTGAAAAGAAAATGTTTCAGCTTAATCACAATAAATTGTCCCCCAAAACTTTTTTTTCCCCCGGATCTTGTTATGTAATTAGTTCCAGGGGAATATTTAGTTTGTTCGGTTTTTTCAGTAACTGGTGGTTTGGAAGTCAAAAAAAGATTAAGTGGGGAAGTTTTAAAAGCAAAAACCATTAAAATTTATCTATATCTACTCATACTGTAAGGGGAAATAGTTTTAATCTCTAAAACCCCTCCCTCTCAAATATATTTTTATCCCTCTCCTTTCCTCTGCGTTTTTGCCCTTTCTCCGCAAAGTTTTTCTTCACTTTTTTGGAAAAAAATCGTTTCTCAAAAGCCCCCCCCTTTTATTACGAAAAAAGGAAGGACATCTCGCTCCGTCCCCCTCAGAAATCTACCGAAACCCCCCTTCGCACTGACCCCCCTTTTGAAAACAGCCCTTCACATTCTTTTAATTGGGGATCCCCAAGTCTTCCTTCTAAAACCCTCCTTTGCATCGTCTGCTCCTTCGCAGCTTCTTTTAAATTTTCCGTATTCAGCAGAGGGCATATTGGCCGGATGACACGCCCCATTTTGAAAAAGGGGCCTGCCCGTTGCGAAAATACAGGGTTCGGGGTTACCAGGCGAGGGTATCCCCCTCGAGGCCGGGACCTGAAAACCCAACTTCGTCTCTGTGAGCGGGCCCCCAAAGGGTTTTTCGATTTTGGCTGGTAGGGGGGTGGGCCCCCCGCTATTAACCCACCCCCCACAATGCCCCAAAAAACCAAGGAAAGGGGGTCAGCCCGTAAAATCGAACATGGCATTTACTGTTCGAAAACTAAATAAACTGCGGGGTCTCTCCGGGGACAGTGGCTCACAAAAAAAAACGGGAAAGGGGTTTAAAGATTTCTACTGTAATACTCTGTTTTTTAAGGGAGGGGAGGGGGGGAAAACAATAATAAAAATGAAAAATGATAAAGTAATGTATTAAATAATAATAAGAATAGTAACAGCAAAAAAAATAAAAGTAAAAAAAACCCATAAAAAACGTATTTTTCCTAATTTTCAATAACTTTTCAAAATTTGGGGAATTTAAAATTTTCACTCGTCCCCTTTCCCTTTATAGCCCCCAAAAAACCCGTCTTTTTTTCGACCTAAATTCCCCCCTTGTTAAAAAACCTGTCAAAGGTTAAAGAAAGTTTCGTTTTTCCTTTGGTAGGGGGACGAAAGCAAGCAAAATTTCACCCCTAGGGAGCATTTTAAAAGGGGGGCCAATTTTTGGGTTTCAAAAAAAATAATTTCCCTAGGGGCAAACACGCCCAAAAATGACAGAAAAGTAAAAAAAAAGGCGTGGAGCCTCATTCTGGATATTTTCATTTCTGTAGCCGTCTCCATTGCCCTTTAATTAGGGGAAATTATAAATCAGTTTGAAAAATGATGACGTGAGGGAAATGCCCGCAGACCCCCCAAAAGCAAAAAAGGGAAAGGGGGGGCCCCTCAAATTCTGCAACAAAAGGTGTACACCCTCGTCTATCCAGAAGTCCGTCTTCGTTTATTCACTCCTAAATCCCATTTTAGACCCCTGACCGGCTCCCTATTTTTAAAATAAGAGAAAATGAAAAGGGTCGTAGATATCAAAAGATGGTCCCTTTTTGACATTGTCACAAGAAATTTTTCCCGCATCTGTGGCAAGCCAAAAGGTGGGTTTTTTGACTCGTAAATCGACTCCCTGTTAGTAAACCAGCCCAGAAATGACCAGAAAGAAAAACCAGACTGTGAAAAAAAATTTTTTTTAAGATCTTAATCTACAACTAAACTGTCCCACAAATCTTTCCCCTGGATCTTCGTTATGTAATTAGTTCCAAAGGAATATTTAGTTTCATCATCATCATCATCAAGGGGCTAACGCCGACGGGGGCGCATGGCCGCATCCACCCTTCGCTTCCAGCCACGAGGATCCCTCGGGCGAGCCCTCCAGGCAGGCACACCCCCAAACTCAAATTACCCCGGGACAGGTCTCGTCGGGCTCCCCAAAGCCACATCCCCTGGGACCCCCCACAGGTCCCCCGCCCCCCGGGTTTGCCCTTGGGGTTATCCACCAGAACTGGGGAAAATGAAGCCCATAAAATTTTGAGTGGGGAAAAATTTAAGCAACACCACATATCTGTATTTGAATATTTTTTTAAAAACCCTCCCTCCCCTATTTCTTTTTCCCTTCTCCCTCCCCCTTCCCTCTGGGTGGGCCCCTTCCCTTTTTCTCTCTTTCGCAAATGCATTCTTCACATTTTGCAAAATCTGCATCCAACAGCCTTCTCATTACGCAAAAGGACATCTCGCACTGTGTCTTCCCTTGTGACGGCTTCCTTCCCCTTCCTTTAATTGAAGATCTAAACGTCTCCTTCCAGCCCCCCTTTTGGCTTCGTTTTCCCCTTTCCCGAAGCACCCCTCAATTTCGTATTACACAGATGCATTTTAAAGGCCGGAGGGACCCACCCCTTTTTTTCAATTTTGGCTTCCCGCTGCGAAAATGACAGGGTTCGAGGAAACCAGGCGATGGTATCTCCCCCGGGGGGACATTTTCAAGAAACTTTGGGTTCTGTGGGGCGGGCCCAAAAGGGCTGGGTTTTTGGCCCCGTAAAATGGTCCCCCGCTATTATCCACCCCCAAACAATGACCCCCAAAACCAAAGGGAAAAGGGCGTCAGACCGTGAAATCGAACAGGCATTTTGGGACTGTTGGTGACTGATGACGGGCGAGTCTCTCCTAGAAAAGTAGCCACAAAAAAACGGGAAGTTTTTTGGGGGTTCTACTTGTAATTACTCGATTTTTAAGGAGGTGTATGGGGGTAAACAATAATAATAATGATAATGATAATAGTAATGATAGAAATAAAAGAATGTTAAGCAAAAAAATGAAAGATAAAAAAACGATCAAAAAATATTTTCCTAATATGAAATAATTTTTTCAAAATTTTGGGGGAATTTTTAAATTTTCACTCGTCCCCTTTTTCTTATATGCCCCCCCCCCCCCCCAAAAAAAACCGTTTTTTTTTCGCCCGTTTTCCCGTTTGGGAAAACCCGGCAAGGTAAAGGGAGCTCGTGTTTCCAGGGTTTAGGGGAGGACGTAAAAAGGGCAAATTTCAAAACCCTACGACCCGGGGAAAAAAAGATAATTTTGGCTCACGGGGAATGATTTCCCCTTTTTAGCAAAACACGCCCATAATGACCGAAAAGTAAACAAAAGGCCCCGGACCCTCTTTTTGGGGTTTATCTGCATTTCTGAAAAACCCGCCCTCCAACATGGGTGTACATCCACGTGCTACCAAATTTCCGTTTTCTGTCTTTTCTCTCCAAAAATTAAATTTTTGGAGGCATAATGGGCTCTATTTTCAGATAAGGGGAAAATGAAGAGTCGTAGGTTTTCTAGAGAGGGTTTATCTTTTTTGACATAAAGGTCACAAGCAATTTTCGCATCAACGAACAAGCCATAAGGTCGATTTTTTGACTCGTAAATTTCAAATCCCTGTTGAAAACCCCAAAACCTTTAGAATGATCATGAAAGAAACAGACTCCCTGAAAACTTTTTCAGACCTTAATCCAAAAATAAATTGCCCACAAATCTTCCCCCGGGGTATGGGTTATGTAAATATTTTCCAGGGGGAATTTTTGGGTTTTTTTCCCGTTTTTTTTCAGAAAATGGTGGATAGGGTCAAAAAATATTAAGTGGGGAAGTTTTAAAAGAAACACCACTGTAAATTTTTATTTGCATATTTTTTTCTAAAACCCCTCCCTCTATATTTCTTTTCCATTTTCCCTCTCCTTCCCTTGTGTGTCTTCCTTTCTCTCTCTCTTTCGCAAATACATCCTTCACTTTTTTGAAAAATTTCACCCAAACCAAGCCCCCTCCTCTTTACGCAAAAGGATATCGAAACTGGTTTCCCTTGTGACAGCTTCCTTCATTTTCCCGAATTTAAAAGGGATCCCCCACGTCGTCCTTCCAGCCTCCTTTGCGCTTTGGGCCCCTTCGAAAGCACCCTTTTAATTTCGAAATTAAACAGATGCATTTTAAAGGCCCCGGATGCCCAGGGGGGGGGGGGGGCGCCATTTTTCAGGTGGTTTTCCCCGCTGCGATAATGAAAGGGTTCGGGGGTCCCAGGCAAAGGGGTTTATCTCCCCAAAGGCCGAACACTGCAAGAACTTTCGTTTTTGTGGGGCGGGCCATAAGGCCCGATTTTGGCTCGTGGGGAAGGGGTTTCCCCCCGATATCAACCCCACACCCAAAATTGACCTTAAACCAAAGGAAAGGCTCAGACCTTTGAAATCGAACAAAAGCAGTTTAACTGTTCGATATTAAATGACGGCAAAAGTCTTCAAAAACATTAGCTCAAAGAAAACGGAAAGTGTTTAAAGGGGTTCTACTTGAAATTTACTTTTTGTTTTTTAAAGAGTGTATGGTGAAAACAATAATAATAATGATGATGATAATAGTAATGATATTAATAATAAGAATAAGAATAGTAACAACAACAAAAATGAAAGATAAAACAAACGATCAACGTATATTTCTTAATATGCAATATACTTTTCATAATTGAGGAATTATTAATTTTCATTTGGCCCTTTTCCTTAACCTCATTTTACCAAAAAAACCGCCCTTTTTTTTCGCCCTGTTTCCCCGCTGTGATAATAAAAGGCCCAAAGGGTTAAGGGAGCTCGTGTTTTTTTGGGAAATTGAGGACTTTCCAAGCAAATTTCAAATCTACGAGCAGTTAAAAAGGGCAATTTTGGCTCACAGAATGATTTTCCCTATTAGAAAAACCAGGGCCCATAATAACCGCAAAGAAAAACAAAAGGCCCCGGGACCCCTCATTTTGGTATCTTCTTTTCTTTTAGCCTCTCTATTGCCCTAATTAGAAATTGTCAATAAATTTGAAAATGATGACTGATTGAATGTCGCGATCCCCCAAAAAGAAACCAAAGGAAGGGGTTCTCAGAATTCTGCAACATAGATATAAATCCACGAAATCCGTTTTCTGTTTATTCACTCATAAATTCAATTCAGAACATAACGGGATATTTTCAGATAAGAGATAATGAGAGGGTCGTAGGTATCTAGAGATGATATTTTTCTTGAAAATCAGTGTCACAAGAAATTTTTCCGCATCTATGAACAAGCCATGAGGTCAAATTTTTATTTCAAAAAGTGACCCCCTGCTATAAAAAACCTAGAATGGCGGAAAAAAAACAGACTGCTGAAAAAAAATTTTTTTCAGATCTTAACCCGAAACTGAATTGTCCCCAAATCTTCCCCCGGGAAATTTTCGTTATTTTAATTATTTCCGGGGGAAAATTTAATTTAGTTAAGGTTTTCTTTCAGTAACTGGGATTTGAAGTCAAAAAATATTGAGTGTGAATTTTTAAAGGGAAATCCCCACTGTATTTGTATTTGCTTTATTTTTTTAAATCTCTATAACTCTCCCTCTCTATTTCTCTTTCTTTATCCCTCTCCATTCCTCTGCGTGTTTGTCTTTCTCTCTCTCGCAAATATAATTTTCACTTTTTGCAAAATTGTTTTCCCACAGCCCTCCCCCCCTTTAAATTCCCAAAAAAGGACATCTCACTCCGCCCTTTCCCAAAGCATCTCCCGCACCCCTCCTTCGAAATGTGTCCTCCCTTGTGACGCTTCCTTACTTTGAAAAATTGGGGATCTCACTCGTCCTTTCTCAGCCCCCTTTTCCCATCGTCTGCTCCTTCGCAGCTCTTTTAAATTCGACCCAGCGGGTTGCATATTAGGCCAGATGACACGACGCCATTTTTCAAGTGGCTTCCCGCTGCGAAAATAAACGGGGTTTTCCGGGGTACCGGGCGATGGAAATCTCCCCCGGGGCCCGAGACACTGAAAAGAAAAACTTTGGGCTCTGTAAAAGGGTTTCCATAAGGTAAATTTTTGGGCCCTCGTAAAAAGTGGGTCCCCCGCTTTTAAAACCACCCCCAAACCAAATGCCCAAAAAACCCAAAAGGGAAAGGCGTAAACCCCTAAAAATGGGAACATGCAGTTTGACATTTTTATATGAAAAGGACTGCGAGTCTCCCCGGACAAAAGCCCCAAGAAAACGGAAAGTGCTTTAAAGAGTTTCTACTTGTAATTTCTCGGGTTTTTTTAAAGTGTAGGGTTTGTAAAAAAAAAAATAATGATAATAGTAATGATGGGAACAATAAAAAGGGAATAGAAAACCGAAAAAAAAAAAATAATAATAATAATGATTTGAAATTTTTTAATGTTTAGTAAAAATTTAAGAAAAAGAATAGAAACCAAAAAAAAAATGAAAGATAAAACAAAAAAAACCAAACATATATTTTTTTAATATGCAATATTTTTTTCATAATTGAGGAATTATTAATTTTTTTTTATTTTGCCCCCAAAAAAAACCGGGGTCTTTTTTTCGACATGTTTCCCCGCTGTGAAAACAGGCCCAAAGGTAAAGGGGGGCCTTTTTTCCTTTGGGTTTAGGGGGGGACTTTCCCCAAGAAAATTTTACATCTACGGGGCACTTTATAGGGGAAATTTTTGGGCCCTCATGGGAATGATTTTCCCCTTTTAGAAAACCACGCTGCGATAATGAAAAGGGTACGAGGTACCAGGCGATGGTATTTTCCCCCCGGGGCCCCGGGGCACTGAAACAACTTTGCCCCCTGTGAGCTGGCCATAAGGGTTTCGAGTTTGGCTCGTGGGATTTGGTCCCCCCCCTTTTAAACCACCCCACAATGCCCGAAAACCCAAAAGGAAAGGCTTCAACCGTAAAATCGAACATGGCAGTTTGACTGTTCGATGATTGATGACTGCGAGTTTCTCCTAGACAGTAGCTCGCAGACAACGGGATTTATTTTCACTATTCATTCCATTTGCATAATAAACTCATGATCACAATTTTTTTTAAATTCCTTCCCCAAAACAAAAAAAAAAAAAACAAAAAAAATTTCTACCTATGCATTTTTAACTGACATGTAAAATATCGCCCTACCCCTAAGAAAAAATTTACCAACCTTTAAAAAAAATATGCAACCGGCAAAAGAGGCTAGCCCCGGGCCCTTTATGGCAAAAAAAGGGAAAGTGACCGGGCAAGCCCTCCCAAAGGGAAAAAGGGAAAGCGCCCCAAGCCGGTAGGGGGGGGGGGGGGCGAAAGCTACTGCAGGAATTTCCTATTTCCCAAATAGTCAGTGTTTTTGCTTTAGTTTTTAAATTTAACATTAAATTTATTTTACTTTAATACTATGAACAACCTATAAAGTCGATTTTAAACTCTTTAAAGTCGACTCCCTGTTGTAAACCCCCAACATGACCATGAAAGAAAACCGACTGCTGAAAAGAACTTTTTCAGATCTTAATCCACAATTGAAATTGTCCCACAAATCTTCCCGCTGGATCTTCGTTATGTAATTATTTTCCAAACAGAAATTTTAAATTTTTAGTTAGGGTTTTTTTTTATAACTGGGGGATATGAAGCCCTAAAATTTTTAGTGTGAAGTTTTAAAGAAAACCCCAAATGTATATTTTTAAATTTGCATATTTTTTTTAAAACCCTCCCTCTCTTTTTCTTTTCCCCTTTTCCCCCCCCTTCCCCTCTGTGTGTGCCCCTTCCTTTCTCTCCCTTTCGAAAATGCATTTTTTTCACTTTTTGAAAAAATCTGCACCCCACAGCCCCCTCCTATTACGCAAAAGGACAAAACCCCATGTTTTTCCCTTGTGAAGTTTTCCTTCACATTCCGAAATTTTAAAGGGAATCCCCACTTTGGGCCCTTTCTCAGCCTCCTTTGCTTCGCCCGGGGCCTTCGCAGAAATCCTTTAATTTCGTTTTTACACAGATCCCAATTACCCGGGAAGGGACACGACCCCCCATTTTTCAAGTGGTTCCCCTGCGAAAATGACAGGGTTCGGGGGTCCAGGGGGAGGGTATCCCCCCCGAGGCCGAACCCTGCAAGCAATTTTCCCGTCCCCTGTGAGCAGGCCATAAGGTGGGAGTTTGGCTCGTAGGGGGGGGTCCCCCTTTATTATACCAACCCCCCAAATGCCCGAAACCCAAAAGGGAAAGGGCCCGTCAAAACCGAAAAATCGAAATGGCAGTTTGACGTTTAAAGATTGATGACTGCGAGTCTCCCCTGGGACAGTAGCTCACAGAAAAGGGAAAAGTGCTTAAGAGATCCTTGAAATTTTCTTTTATTTTTAAAAAGTGTTTGGTGTAAACAAAATTAATAATGATAAAAAGTAATGATTGAAAAACAATAAAAAAAATAGTAACAGCAAAAAAATGAAAGAAAAAAACCAAATGAAAACTTTTCTTAATATGCAATATTAAAAATTTGGGGAAATTATTGTTTTAAAATCGCCCTTTTCCTTAATCCCACCAAAAACCCGTCTTTTTTCGATCTGCCTCCCGCTATGAAAATAACGGGCCCAAAGGGTAAAGGGAGCTCGTTTTTCCTTGGGTAGGGGGGGACCCCGAAAAGCAAATTTCACATCAAAGAGCACGTTAAAAGGGGCCAATTTTGGGTTCACAAAATGATTTTCCCTATTTAGAAAACCCCCCTTCATAATGACCCCCAAAGTAAAAAAAAAAACCTCTTTTTGGATATCTGTTTTTTCTGTACCGTTTCTTTTGAACCAAATTTGGGGTAATTTTTGTCAATCATTTTTGAAAAAAAAATTACATGATTAAAAGTGGGCCAAAAAACCCCCAAAAAGGAAAAAAAGGGAAAGGGGGGCCCTCAGGATTCTGAAAAATGGGTGTACATCCACGTGCTACCCCAAAAAAAACCCCGTTTTCTGTCTATTCACTCCTAAATGCATTTTACAGCATAACGGGCTAACCCATGTTCAGATAAGGGATAAAATTGGAGGGCCGTGGGGAAATTCAAAGTTTAATATTTTTCCCTTGACATCAGGGGGTTTTCAAGCAATTTTGCATTTTTTGAGCAACCCTAAAAGGTCGTTTTTTGACTCGAAAAGTCGACTCCCTGCTAGAAAAACCACCCCCAAAATGACAGAAAAAAAACAGACTGCTGAAAAAAAAAACTGTTTTCAGATCTTAACCCCAAAACTAAATTGTCCCAAAAAATTTTTCCCCTGGATTTTTCGTTATGAATTAGTTCCGGGGGAATTTTTTAGTTTAGTTACGGTTTTCTTCAGTAACTGGTGGATATGAAGTCATAAAAGATTAAGTGTGAAGATTTAAGCAACACCATTGAAATATCTATATCTACTCGTATATCTGTAATTGCATAGTTTTTAATCTCTATAACCCTCCCTCTCTATATATCTTTATCCCTCTCCTTTCCTCTGCGTGTTTGTCTTTCTCTCGCAAATGTATTTCTTCACATTTTGCAAAATCTGTTTCTCACAGCCTCCTCCTTATTACGCAAAAGGACATCTCGCTCCGTCCTCCTCAGCATCTACCGCAGCCTCCTTCGCACTGACCTCCCTTGTGACAGCTTCCTTCACATTCTGTAATTGGGGATCTCACATCGTCCTTCTCAGCCTCCTTTGCATCGTCTGCTCCTTCGCAGCTTCTTTTAATTTCGTATTCAGCAGATGCATATTAGGCCGGATGACACGACGCCATTTTTCAAGTGGCTTCCCGCTGCGATAATGACAGGGTTCGAGGTACCAGGCGATGGTATCTCCCCGAGGCCGGGACACTGCAAGCAACTTTCGTCTCTGTGAGCAGGCCATAAGGTCGATTTTGGCTCGTAGAGTGGGTCCCCCGCTATTAAACCACACCCACAATGACCGCAAAGCAAAGCAAAGGCGTCAGACCGTGAAATCGAACATGGCAGTTTGACTGTTCGATGATTGGTGACTGCGAGTCTCTCCTAAACAGTAGCTCACAGAAAACGGGAAGTGTTTAGGAGGTCTACTCTTAATAATAATAATAATAATAATAATAATAATAATAATAATAACAATAGTAACAACAAAAAATAAAAGATAAACGATCAACAAATATTACTTAATATGCAATATACTTTTCATAATTGAGGAATTACTAATTTTCACTCGTACCTTTCCTTATATGCCACACAAACACCGTCATTTTTCGACCTGCTTCCCGCTGTGATAATATCAGGTCGATGGTAAAGGGAGCTCGTGTTTCCTTGGTAGGGAGGACGTCGCAAGCAAATTTCACATCTACGAGCACGTTATAAGGGCAATTTTGGCTCACAGAATGAGTTCCCTATTAGCAAACCACGCCCATAATGACCGCAAAGTAAACAAAAGGCGTTGGAGCCTCATTTTTGGATATCTGCATTTCTGTAGCCGTCTCTATTGACGTAATTGGAGAATATTGCCAATCAGTTTGTAAAAGATGACAAGATTTAATGTCGCAGATCCTCCAAAGGAAGTTGTCCTCAGGATTCTGCAACATAGGTGTACATCCACGTGCTATTCAAAGTCCGTTTTCTGTCTCTTCTCTCCTAAATCAATTTGAGAGCATAACGGGCTACCATTTTCAGATAAGAGATAATGAGAGGGTCGTAGGTATCAAGAGATGGTATCTTTCTTGACATCAGTGTCACAAGCAATTTTCGCATCTATGAACAAGCCATAAGGTCGATTTTGACTCGTAAAGTCGACTCCCTGTTAGTAAACCATCCCAGAATGACATGAAAGAAAACAGACTGCTGAAAAAAAAACTGTTTCAGATCTTAATCCACAACTAAATTGTCCCACAAATCTTTCCCCTGGATCTTCGTTATGTAATTAGTTCCAGGGGAATATTTAGTTTAGTTACGTTTTTCTTCAGTAACTGGTGGATATGAAGTCATAAAAGATTAAGTGTGAAGATTTAAGCAACACCATTGAAATATCTATATCTACTCGTATATCTGTAATTGCATAGTTTTTAATCTCTATAACCCTCCCTCTCTATATATCTTTATCCCTCTCCTTTCCTCTGCGTGTTTGTCTTTCTCTCGCAAATGTATTTCTTCACATTTTGCAAAATCTGCTTCCCACAGCCTCCTCCTTATTACGCAAAAGGACATCTCGCTCCGTCCTCCTCAGCATCTACCGCAGCCTCCTTCGCACTGTCCTCCCTTGTGACAGCTTCCTTCACATTCTGTAATTGGGGATCTCACGTCGTCCTTCTCAGCCTCCTTTGCATCGTCTGCTCCTTCGCAGCTTCTTTTAATATCGTATTCAGCAGATACATATTAGGCCGGATGACACGACACCATTTTTCAGGTGGCTTCCCGCTGCGATAATGACAGGGTTCGAGGTACCAGGCGATGGTATCTCCCCCGAGGCCGGGACACTGCAAGCAACTTTCGCCTCTGTGAGCAGGCCATAAGGTCGATTTTGGCTCGTAGAGTGGGTCCCCCGCTATTAAACCACACCCACAATGACCGCAAACCAAAGGAAAGGCGTCAGACCGTGAAATCGAACATGGCAGTTTGACTGTTGGATGACTGATGACTGCGAGTCTCTCCTAGACAGTAGCTCACAGAAAACGGGAAGTGTTTAAGAGATCTACTTGTAATTTCTCTGATTTTTAAGGAGTGTATGGTGTAAACAATAATAATATAATGATAATAGTAATGATAGTAACAATAATAAGAATAGTAACAGCAAAAAAATGAAAGATAAAACAAACGATCAACATATATTTCTTAATATGCAATATTATAATTGAGGAATTATTGATTTTCACTCGTACCCTTTCCTTATATGCCACCAAAACACCGTCATTTTTCGATCTGCTTCCCGCTATGATAATAACAGGTCGAAGGTAAAGGGAGCTCGTGTTTCCTTGGTAGGGAGGACGTAGCAAGCAAATTTCACATCTACGACACGTCATAAGGGCAATTTTGGCTCACAGAATAAGTTCCCTATTAGCAAACCACGCCCATAATGACCGCAAAGTAAACAAAAGGCGATGGAGTCTCATTTTGGATATCTGCATTTCTGTAGCCGTCTCTATTGACCTAATTAGAGAATATTGTCAATCAGTTTGTAAATGATGACGTGATTGAATGTCGCAGATCCTCCAAAGCAACAAAGGAAGGGGTCCTCAGAATTCTGCAACATAGGTGTACATCCACGTGCTATCCAGAAGTCCGTTTTCTGTTTATTCACTCCTAAATGCATTTTAGAGCATGACGGGCTACTATTTTTAGATAAGAGATAATGAGAGGGTCGTAGGTATCAAGAGATGGTATCTTTCTTGACATCAGTGTCACAAGCAATTTTCGCATCTATGAACAAGCCATAAGGTCGATTTTGACTCGTAAAGTCGACTCCCTGCTAGTAAACCAACCCAGAATGACATGAAAGAAAACAGACTGCTGAAAAGAAACTGTTTCAGATCTTCATCCACAACTAAATTGTCCCACAAATCTTTCCCCTGGATCTTCGTTATGTAATTAGTTCCAGGGGAATATTTAGTTTAGTTACGGTTTTCTTCAGTAACTGGTGGATATGAAGTCATAAAAGATTAAGTGTGAAGATTTAAGCAACACCATTGAAATATCTATATCTACTCGTATATCTGTAATTGCATAGTTTTTATTCTCTATAACCCTCCCTCTCTATATATCTTTATCCCTCTCCTTTCCTCTGCGTGTTTGTCTTTCTCTCGCAAATGTATTTCTTCACATTTTGCAAAATCTGCTTCTCACAGCCTCCTCCTTATTACGCAAAAGGACATCTCGCTCCGTCCTCCTCAGCATCTACCGCAGCCTCCTTCGCACTGGTCTCCCTTGTGACAGCTTCCTTCACATTCTGTAATTGGGGATCTCACGTCGTCCTTCTCAGCCTCCTTTGCATCGTCTGCTCCTTCGCAACTTCTTTTAATTTCGTATTACACAGATGCATATTAGCCCGGATGACACGACGCCATTTTTCAAGTGGCTTCCCGCTGCGATAATGACAGGGTTCGAGGTACTAGGCGATGGTATCTCCCTCGAGGCCGGGACACTGCAAGGCCATAAGGTCGATTATGGCACGTACAGTTGGTCCCCCGCTATTAAACCACGCCTACAATAATCGCAAACCAAAGGAAAGGCGTCAGACCGTGAAATCGAACATGGCAGTTTGACTGTTCGATGATTGATGACTGCGAGTCTCTCCTAGACAGTAGCTCACAGAAAACGGAAAGTGCTTAAGAGATCTACTTGTAATTACTCTGATTTTTAAGGAGTGTATGGTGTAAAACAATAATAATAATATAATGATAATAGTAATGATAGTAATAATAATAAGAATAGTAACAGCAAAAAAATGAAAGATAAAACAAGCGACCTAATATGCAATATACTTTTCATAATTGAGGAATTATTAATTTTCACTCGTACCAAATCACGCTCATAATGACCGCAAAGTAAACAAAAGGCGTCGGAGCCTCATTTTGGATATCTGCATTTCTGTAGCCGTCTCCATTGACCTAATTAGAGAATATTATCAATCAGTTTGTAAATGATGACGTGATTGAATGTCGCAGATCCTCCAAAGTAAAAAAGGAAGGGGTCCTCAGAATTCTGCAACATAGGTGTACATCCGTCCGTCTTCTGTTTATTCACTCCTAAATGCATTTTAGAGCATGACGGGCTACTATTTTTAGATAAGAGATAATGAGAGGGTCGTAGGTATCAAAAGATGGTACCTTTCTTGACATCAGTGTCACAAGCAATTTTCGCATCTATGAACAAGCCATAAGGTCGATTTTGACTCGTAAAGTCGACTACCTGCTAGTAAACCAGCCCAAAATGACCATGAAAGAAAACAGACTGCTGAAAAGAAACTGTTTTAGATCTTAATCTACAACTAAACTGTCCCACAAATCTTTCCCCTGGATCTTCGTTATGTAATTAGTTCCAGAGGAATATTTAGTTTAGTTACGTTTTTCTTCAGTAACTGGTGGATATGAAGTCATAAAATATTGAGTGTGAAGATTTAAGCAACACCACTGTATATCTGTATTTGCATAGTTTTTTATAACCCTCCCTCTCTATTTCTCTTTCCTTCTCCCTCTCCTTCCCTCTGTGTGTGTCTTCCTTTCTCTCTCTCTTTCGCAAATGCATCTCTTCACATTTTGCAAAATCTGCATCCAACAGCCTTCTCCTTACGCAAAAGGACATCTCGCACTGTGTTCTCCCTTGTGACAGCTTCCTTCACATTCCGTAATTGAAGATCTCACGTCGTCCTTCTCAGCCTCCTTTGCGTCGTCTGCGCCTTCGCAGCATCCTCTAATTTCGTATTACACAGATGATTTAGCCCCGGAAAGACACGAGGCCATTTTTTAATGTGGCTTCCCGCTGCGATAATGACAGGGTTCGAGGTACCAGGCGATGGTATCTCCCCCGGGGCCGGGACACTGCAAGCAACTTTCGTCTTTGTGAGCAAGCCATAAGGTCAATTTTGGCTCGTACAATAGGTCCCCCGCTATTAACCACACCCACAATGACCGCAAACCAAAGGAAAGGCGTCAGACCGTGAAATCGAACATGGCAGTTTGACAGTTTAATGATTGATGACTGCGAGTCTCTCCTAGACAGTAGCTCACAGAAAACGGAAAGTGCTTAAGAGATCTACTTGTAATTTCTCTGATTTTTAAGGAGTGTATGGTGTAAACAATAATAATAATGATAATAGTAATGATAGTAACAATAATAAGAATAGTAACAGCAAAAAAAAATGAAAGATAAAACAAACGATCAACATATATTTCCTAATATGCAATATACTTTTCATAATTGAGGAATTATTAATTTTCACTCGTACCCTTTTCTTATATGCCACGAAAAACACCGTCATTTTTCGACCTGATTCCCGCTGTGATAACAGGTCGAAGGTAAAGGGAGCTCGTGTTTCCTTGGTAGGGAGGACGCAAGCAAATTTCACATCTACGAGCATGTTATAAGGGCAATTTTGGCTCACAGAATGAGTTCCCTATTAGCAAACCACGCCCATAATGACCGCAAAGTAAACAAAAGGCGTTGGAGCCTCATTTTGGATATCTGCATTTCTGTAGCCGTCTCCATTGACCTAATTAGAGAATATTATCAATCAGTTTGTAAATGATGACGTGATTGAATGTCGCAGATCCTCCAAAGCAACAAAAGGAAGGGGTCCTCAGGATTCTGCAACATAGGTGTACATCCACGTGCTATCCAAAGTCCGTTTTCTGTCTCTTCTCTCCTAAATTAATTTGAGAGCATAATGGGCTACTATTTTCAGATAAGAGATAATGAGAGGGTCGTAGGTATCTAGAGATGGTATCTTTCTTGACATCAGTGTCACAAGCAATTTTCGCATCAACGAACAAGCCATAAGGTCGATTTGACTCGTAAAGTCGACTCCCTGTTAGTAAACCAACCTAGAATGATCATGAAAGAAACAGACTGCTGAAAAGAACTGTTTCAGACCTTAATCCACAACTGAATTGTCCCACAAATCTTCCCCCTGGATCTTCGTTATGTAAGTAGTTCCACGGGAATTTTTAGTTTATTTACGTTTTTCTTCAGTAACTGGTGGATATGAAGTCATAAAATATTGAGTGTGAAGATTTAAGCAACACCACTGTAATATCTGTATTTGCATAGTTTTTCTATAACCCTCCCTCTCTATTTCTCTTTCCTTCTCCCTCTCCTTCCCTCTGTGTGTGTCTTCCTTTCTCTCTCTCTTTCGCAAATGCATCTCTTCACATTTTGCAAAATCTGCATCCAACAGCCTCCTCCTCATTACGCAAAAGGACATATCGCACTGTGTTCTCCCTTGTGACAGCTTCCTTCACATTCCGTAATTGAAGATCTCACGTCGTCCTTCTCAGCCTCCTTTGCTTCGTCTGCGCCTTCGCAGCATCCTTTAATTTCGTATTACACAGATGCATATTAGGCCGGATGACACGACGCCATTTTTCAAGTGGCTTCCCGCTGCGATAATGACAGGGTTCGAGGTACCAGGCGATGGTATCTCCCCCGAGGCCGGGACACTGCAAGCAACTTTCGTCTCTGTGAGCAGGCCATAAGGTCGAGTTTGGCTCGTAGAGTGGGTCCCCCGCTATTAAACCACGCCCACAATGACCGCAAAGCAAAGGAAAGGCGTTAGACCGTGAAATCGAACATGGCAGTTTGACAGTTTAAATGATTGATGACTGCGAGTCTCTCCTGGAAAGTAGACAGTAGATCATAGAAAACGGGAATCGCTTATCAGATCTACCTCTACTTTTTCATTCCTTAAAGATTGTCTGTGTTCATCAAACACTCAATAATAATAATGATTAATATAATGATAATGATAGTATGGGTAATAATGATGATAGTAAGGGTAATGATGATAATAGTAACGAAAAAATACAATGTCTGCTAATAACCACATGATAAAGATATTTGTCCTGAGATACTTTTGTAGGATGCATTATCACAAAACTATACAAATCTTAGAATTGACGTCCTGACAGTTCGAAATATAAATCGCTTACCTTGAATTAAGAAATTATTTATCTTCATTCAGTTGCGGATTGAGATGTGAAATTATTTCTTTTCAGCAATCTGTTTTCCTCCGTGGTCATTCTAGGCTGGTTTACTAACGGGGAGGCCACTTTACGAGCCAAAATCGACATTATGACTTGCTCACAAATGCGAAAATTGTTTGTGACTGATCTCAAGAAACGTACCATCTCTTGATACCTACAACCCTGCGAGCCTGTTTGAAAAATGGTGGCCCGTTATGCTCGAAAATGCACGGGGCTGTAGACCTATCCTCAGGACCCCTTCCTTTGTTCCTCTGAAGGATCCTATGCGTGATGTTTAATCACGTCATGGTTTACAACCCGATTGATTATATTTTCTAATTAGCACAGTAAGTGCTGTCCAAATCTTATTATCAGTGACCCTAATAATTAGGACAGAAAGTGCTGCAGACTGAAAACAAATTTTCCGTGCTTCATTTTAACGCACCAACGCCTTTTGTTTACTTTGTGGCCATTATTGACTTGGTTTACTAACAGAGAACTCATTTTCTGAGCCAAAATGGCTCTTAAGACGAGCTCGTAGATGCAACATTTGCTTGCGACGTCCTACCTCCCAAGGAAATACGAGCTCCCTACACCTGTGACCTGTTATTATCACAGCAGGAAACAGGTCGAAAAATGACGGTGTTTTTGGTGGCATATAAGGGGAAGGATACGAATGAAAATCAATAATTCCTCAATTGGTGTTTTGATAGTGATATCTCCATCGGAATATGTCTGTCGTGAATTTTGTGGAATTGAAGAAAGAACATAAATTGAGAATAAATATTCTCAGATATTCATCGAAATATAAAAGTAAATATAAAGAACTCTATGTAGCAACTTTGAAAGAAAATATATTGAGAATAAATAATTTCATATCTGCATACGAATAAGTGTAATGACCAAGCACAAAGTGTTCGGTATAAACACCCAGATTATCCTTAAAAATTTGCCATTACCAGTACACCCCTCAAACACTCCCCGTTTTCTATGAGCTACTGTCCTGGAGACACTTGTAGTCATCAGTCATATAAACTGTCAAACTGTCATGTTCGATTTCACGGTCTGACGCCTTTCCTTTGCTTTGCGGTCATTGTGGGCGTGGTTTAATAGCGGGGGACCCATTCTACGAGCCAAAATCGACCTTATGGCCTGCTCACAGAGACGAAAGTTGCTCGAGTGTCTCGGCCTCGGGGAGATACCATCGCCTGGTACCTCGAACCCTGTCATTATCGCAGCGGGAAGCCACTTGAAAAATGGCGTCGTGTCATCCGGTCTAATATGCATCTGTTGAATACGAAATTAAAGGAAGCTGCGAAGGAGCAGATGATGCAAAGGTGGGTGAGAAGACGACGTAGATCCCAATACAGATGGAAGGGAAACTTTCCAAGGGG
>NC_051392.1:1973172-1982116 GCF_015228065.2 Penaeus monodon | reverse complement strand
AATCACCTTGAACTGTTTAAAGGCGAAATTATTTGAAACACAGCGTGTTGGGGAGATACCAACTGTACCCGGACCCTATTATTATCCCAGAAGGGAGTCAGGTCAAAAATGGCAGTGGGATATCGGGTCTAATATGTATTGACTGAAAACGAAATTGGAAGCTTCTGTACATGACATCTGGAAACTTACGATCCCTTTTCAATACCAAGAACAGTGCATTATAGCCTGAGAATAGATTTTCGCAAATTAATGCAGATACTTGAATAATTGTCAAAAAAAAAAAAAAAAAAAAAAAAAAATAAGTCTCTTGAAAGTCTTGTTACTTGTATATTTACATTTTTGAACAGAAAGAACTGATTTTTGCACGTTTCCTATACTCATAGATTTGACCATTTAGAAAGACTCGCCTATATGTTCACTATTTCTCACACAATAAACAGTCTCCGTTACCCCCCCTTTTCCCCATTTTTGTGAGAAGAGACTCGCTGTCATCTATCACGAAATGTCTATTTCCAGGTTCGATTTCACGGACTAACACCTTTCCTTTGTTTTGTGTTATTATAGGCGTATTTTTGATATTAGGGTCCTACTCGTCGTGCCAAAATCACCCTTATGGCATGCTCATTAGAATACATTAGAAAGATGTATTTTGATCTCAATCTATTTCAAGTCTAGTTATGTACAAAGAAATATCGATATTTCCCAAATTCATTACTCTGCCCTTTTAAGGACGACATTATATCCAGTAAGTACAACCACCCTCCTAAATAAACGATTCCACCTTTTTTCCCTCTTCTTGATTTTCGGAATGTCAGAATTTTGATGATACTATAATAATCATATAATGTCGATGATGATAACATCGATCTAATAAATTAGGTAAAAATTCCAAAAATTCAAGGGACGAGGGGATAAGGTGACTCTTTGGTGATGAAGCCTTCTTCGTGTATAAAATTCTCAAAACACAAATGTAAACTGTATTGTCCCCGGCGGGCAGTTAAAAAAGTCATATTCACCATCTCAAAACCATAAACGATAACTCTCCTGTTTCCCGTTTTCTATCCGCAATCAACAATCATCAAATGTCAAATTTTCATGTTCATTTTCACGGTCTAACGCCCTTTCCTTGTATTGTGGCTATCATTGGCGTAGTTACTATTAAGAGGGCCCACTCGACTAGCCAAAATCACCCTTATGGGATGCTTATAGGGGCGAAAGTAACTTGAAACACTTCTACCTTAGGGAAGATACCATCTCCTTGTTATTATTCCAGCAGGGAGTCAGGTGAAAATGGCAGTGGGACAAGAAATATGCAATGCCCAACTAAATTTGAGGCTTTTAACCCTAGCATTTATGAGGCCCTGTTCAATGGCCGAAAAACAGGCTTTCATAACACAATGGAATGTTGGATTGTAATGAAAGTAAAAGAGACAATGCACTAGAGTAATCATTACAATCTCAATTTTTTTCAAGTCTAATTTTCCCTGCAAAGAAGCATCAACATTTCCCGTATCAGTTACCCGACCTTTAAAATAGACATACCCATCATGCATATTAGCCAACGGTTTCAATTATCCTGATATCAGTAGCTCTCCGTTTCTCGCTTTCTGTGAAAACGGAGTCTTAGTCATCAATCGTCGAAATGTCAAACCTTTTCCCTGTTCGATTTCATGGTCCAGCGACTTTCCTTTTTTTTTGGTCATTATAGGGGTGGTTTGCTAGCAGGGGGCCCACTCGGTAAGCCAAAATTACCCCTATGGCATGATCATAGGGGCTAAAGTTGCTTCTAACATTTCGGTACCTGTTATTATCCCAGCAGGGCGCCAGGTTGAAAATGGCGATGGAATATCGGGGTCTACTAGGTAGCGTTTGAGCACAAAATTGGAAGATCTTTAACATAACATTCATGATGCCCTGTTCAACTTTGCATAATCTACAGAAAATGCAGTAGAGCCATACTGAAGATCTCACTCTATTTCAAAACTAATTACGTGCAAAGAAATATACTTCCTGTATTCATTACCCTGACCTTTGAGAAAGACATAACAAGCATCTACATTATGTTTACTTTCTTCATTGGTTTCTGTATCTTTGTGTACACAAAATTCTCAAAACAAAAAACTACTGTAAACTGTATATGTATCCGGCGGGGAGGTAAAAAAAGTCATATCACCATCCCAAAACGATAAACGACATTGTTTAACCCCTTTTCGTTATTCTCCCGTTTCCCGTTTTCTATGAGAAGAAACTCGCAGCCATCAATCATCGAATGTCAAAATTCTATGTTCAATTTTACGGTCTATTGCCTTTCCTTTGTATTGTGGTTCTTATTGGCGTAATTTGTAGTAGGGGTCCCACTTTGGGGAGCCAAATTGGGCCCTTTTGGCATGCTCATGGAGGCGAAAGTTGCTTGAAAACCTCGGCCTTAGGGAAATACCATCTCTTGGTACCTGCGACCCTGTTATTATCCCAGCAGGGAGTCAGGTGAAAATGGCATTGGGGTATCGGGCCCAGCATGAATTGCCTGAAAACAAAATTTGGGAGGCTTCTAAACAAAAACCTCTGAATAACTTTAGGATGACTTATTCAATACCAAGGATAGTGCATAATAGCATGGGATAAAAATTTTCGAAAATTAATGCAGTGCTTGTTTAAATCTAAAAATAAAAAGGACACAAAACTGAAGTGATATTTACATTTTTCTGAAAATCCTTTTATTCTGTGATAATTATAGGCGTTGTTTTTCAGTAGGGGCTTCATTTCAGTGAGCCAAAAATCACCCTTATGACGTGTTATGGGGCGAAAGTACTTGAAACATTTTCCTTAGGGAAATACCATCTCTTAGTACCTCCGACCCTGTTATTATCCGGCGGGCGCTAGGTGAAAATGAGTGGGGTATAGGGCTAGTAGAATTGCTTGATTAATATGGAGGAACTTTCACATAAAAACTGTATAATAGTATATATGGCGGGAAATAGCTTTCATAAAGTTAATGCAATATTTGGTTTATGGTGAAAATAATATTTACCTCATTTTTTTTTCAGCCTGTTGTGCAAGAGACATCGATATTCCCAAATTCAGACAATAACATATCAGTTCCCCTGATCTCTGAATTCCGTTTCCCCGTTTTTCTATGAGGAGAAACTCGCAGTCATCAATCATCAACCTGTCAAAGTTCCATTTTTCATTCACGGTGAAACGCCTTTCCTTTGTCTTGTGATAATTATAGGCGTGGTTTGCTAGTAGGGGTCCCACTCGCCGAGCCAATTAACCCTTAGGGCATGCTTATAGGGGCGAGGTTACTTGAAACCCCTTGGCCTTAGGAAAGATACCATCTCTTGGTACCTCCCACCCTGTTATTATCCCAACCCAGGGAGTCAGGTGAAAATGGCGGTGGGATATCGGGAACTAATAGGTATTAAATAAAAACAAAATTTGAAGATTCTAAGCATGAAATCGAATAGCTTTACGATACCCTTTTCAATAAAAAGTACTGTGCATAATACCCTGAAATTGGATCTTTACAAATTACGGGCAGTGTTTGAATAAATTGTGAAAATAAGAGGACAATAGATTGAATCAATATTTAATCTCTTAAAACCCTTGTTAACACACACACACCAACACACACTATATATATATATATATATTATATATATATATATATATATTAATTTATATATATATATATAAAATACCACGTAAAACAGAAGGGAATATGTATTTTGCACTTTTCCCCGTATTCATAGATCAAACCCTTTTTATCAAGAAGTTTATGATGCCCTGTTCAACATTGCATAATGGCCGAAGAACAGGCTCTCAGAACAGATTGCAATATTTGGTTTATGGTGAAAATTAAAGAGACAATGTATTAGAATATTTACAACTGCATTTTTCTCAAGCCTAGTTACGTGCAAAGAAACATCAAAATTTCTCGTATTCTTGTCCCCGACCTTTAAAAAAGGGCTCACTCATCCTCCCCCATACAATAAAAAGATTTCAGTGACCCATGACCTTTGTTACGCTCCCGTTTTCTATGAGGAAAAGACTCGCAGTAATCAGTCATCGAAAGTCAAATTTCCATGGTCGATTTCACGGTCTAACGCCTCTGCTTGTTTTGTGGTCATTTTGGGCGTGTTTTGCTAATAGGGAGCTCACTCGGTAAGCCAAAAAATTGCTCTTATGACATGCTTTTAGAAGCGAAATTGCTTAAGCATCTCGGCATTAGGGAAATACCATCTGTTGGTACTCTGACCTATTATTTCACAGTTTGGGGGTTCGGTGAAAATGGCGATAGGATATCGGGCCCAATATGTATTGATTGAACACAAAAATTTGATCTTTAACATTACATTTATGATGTCCTGTTCAATCATTCGCATATGGGCAGGGGAACTGGCTTTTTTTAGCCAGAAATATTTGGATTAGAATGAAAATATGAGAAAAAAACATATGAGTAATATTTATGATTTATTATAGTCTATTTCAAATCTGTTTCGTTCAAAGAAATATCGATAATTCCCATATCCATTACCCTGACCTTTGAGAAAGACATATCCAACATCTACATTCATCCTGTTTTTTCTCTTCATTGATATTCAGAAAGGTCAGTATTTTAATGATACTATTAACATGATAATAATATTCGATATCAATACCATTAGGAAAAATCAGTAAGGTCACAGAGGGTTTACTGATTGACTCCTTGGTGAACTGAACTCTTGGGAGCCAATTTGTGTACCAAAATTCTCAGCAAAAGTAATGTAAACTATGTACTGCGGGCGGAAAAAAAGTCTCATATTCATCATCCCAAAACAATAAAATTAGTTACCCTCTGTACCCTTTTACCTCCTGCTTCCCGTTTCATTAATCATCAAATGTCAAATTTCCATGTTCAATTTCAGGGTCTAACGCCTTTCCTTTGTTTATGGTCATTATTAGCGTAGTGTGCTAGTAGGGGTCCCTCTCGGCGAGCCGAAATAGCCCTTATGCCATGCTCATAGGGGCGACAGTTACCATCTCTTGGTACCTCCGACCTGTATTATCCCAGCAGGAGAGTCAGTTCTAATATGTATTGACTGAAACGAACTTGGAAGCTTCTAAACATAATATTTGAGTACATTTATATTCCATTTCAAGACTAAGGATACAGCATAACCAAAGAGTAGATTTTCGCAGATTAAGTCAAGGTCTGAATAATGTGAAAACAGAAAGTGACAATAGAATGAAGTAATATTTACATACAATTTTGCGCGATTCACTATATTCATAGATCGGACCATTTAGAAAGACTCACTTAATTATATATGTTCACCATTTCCCACACAATAAACAGTTTTATTACCCTCCCGTTTCCTCTTTTCTGTGAGAAGAGACTCTGCATCAATGATCGAACATTCAAATTTGCATGCTCGATTTCACGGTCTAACGCCTTTTCTTTGTTGATTTGATTTGTTTATGACGTCCTCATAAGGGCGAAAGTTATTTGAAACACTCCCAGTCTAAGGGATGATACCATCTCTTGGTGCCTCCGACCTTGTGATTATCCCAGTAGGGGAGTCAGGTCTAATATGTATTGATTGAAAACGAAATTGGAAGCTTCTAAACATAACATTTGAGTAAATTTATATATTCCATTTTAATACTAAGGATGCATCAATAATAACCTAAGAGGAGATTTTTTGCAAATTAATGCAGTGTCTGAATAATTGTGAAAACAGAAAGGAGAATAGTTTTATATATACCTGCATGTTAAACAGAAAGAAAACATTGATATTTTGCGCTATTCCATATTCACAGATCTGAACATTTAAAAAAGACTCACATACTCAACATATATGGTTCACCATTTCTCACACAAAAAAGAGTTTTATTTTCCCCTCCCGTTTCCCATTTTCTGTGAGAAGAGACTGTAATCAATCGCCAAACTGTCAAATTTGCACGTTTTCACGGTCTAACGCCTTTCCTTTGTTTTATGGTCTTTATAGGCGGGGGTTTTCAGTCAGGGGCCCACTCTTCGTCCCAAATTCACCTTATGAGTGCTCATAGGAGCAAAAGGGTTACTTGAAACATTTATGGAAGATACCATCTCTTGGTACCTCCGACCCTGTTTTATTCCAGTGTGAATTGCCTGAATACAAAAGTGGAGGATTATGATGCCCTGTTCAACACCGCACAATGACCGAAGAATAGTTTCAAAATATAACGCATATTTGGATTTATAGTGAAAATAAGAGGTAAAACACATTAGAGTAATATCTAAGATTTAAATATTTAAATATTTATGATCTTAACTTTTTACGTCTAATTTCTCATTTCATTTACCTTGACCTTTAAGAAGCATACCCACCATGCATATTAGCCAACGATTTCATTTACTCCCGATCTCAGTTTCTCGCTTTCTGTGAAAATGGCTCTCGGTCATAATCATCAAATGTCAAATTACACGTTCAGTTTCAGGGTCCAACGAGTTTCTTTTATTTTGTGGTCATTATAGGCGGTTTTGCTAGTAGGGGGCCCTGTTTGGAAAGCCAAAATCGCCTTATGAAGATCATAGAGAAGAAAGTTGCTTCTAACATCTCGCCTTAGGGAAGATACCATTTCATGGTAGCTCAGTCCCTGTTATTCAGTGGATATCGGGCCCAATGTATTGACTGAACCAAAATTGATTTTAACATTAAAATTTATGATGCCCTGTTCAGTTCACAAAATAGGCAGGGGAACAGGCTTTTTATGATGTTTGGACTGGAGTAAAAACAAGAGCAAAAGCATTTGAGTAATTTATTATCTCAGTTTTTTTCAGGTCTAGTTTTGTTCAAAGAAAAATCGATATTAAAAAAGAAAAAAAAAAAAAAAATCATTACCTGACCTCAGAGAAAGACATCCCTCACCAAAAATTCATCTATTTTTCTTTCATGATTTCGGGAAAAACCAGAAATTTATATAATTAAAAGTGATAAACTCGATGATAAAAAACAATTATCGCTATTAATCTACTAATAAAAATCAGTTGAGGTACCAGGGTTTATGATTGACTTCTTGTGAAATGAACTCGTGGGAGCTATCTTTGTGTACACAAAATTCTCAAACAGAACTACTTTTAAACTCATTGTAAACCCGGGTGGGTAAAATCTATATTCACCATCTCAAAACAAAAACGATTTAGTACTCCTTGTTCCTTTACCCTCTTGTTTCCCGTTTTCTATAAGGACTCGAGTCATCAATCATCAAAAAGTCAAATTCCCTTGTTTGTCACGGAGAAACGCCTTTCCTTTGTTTTGTGGTCATTATAGGCGTAGTTTGCTAGTAGGGGTCCCACTCTGCGAGCCAAAATAGCCCTTATGCCATGCTCATTGGGGCGATAGTTACTTGAAACACCTCGGCCTTAGGGAAGATACCATCTCTTGGTGCCTCCAACCCTGTAATTATCCCAGCAGGGCGCCAGGTGAAAAATGCGGTGGGATATCGGGTCTAATATGTATTGACTAAATCGAAATTGGAAACTTCTAAACACATGTTTTGAGTAAATTTAGTATTCCATTTTCATTACTAAGGATACAGCATAATAACCTAAGATTAGGTTTTCGCAGATGAATGCAGTGTATGAATAATTGTGAAAACGGAAAGGACAATATATTGAAGTAATATTTACATTCATTTAAAAACTTATATATATACATTTGCCTGATAAACAGAAATATTGATATTTTGCGCGATTCCCATTTTCACAGATCGGACCATTTAGAAAGAATCTCAACATATATGTTCAACATTTCCCACACAATAAACAATTTTAGTTATCCTCCGTTTCCCATTCTCTGTGAGAAGAGAGACTATCATCAATCATAGAACTGTCAAATTTGCATATTCGATTTCAGGGTCTAACGCCTTTCCTTTGTTTTGTGGTCATTATTGGCGTAGTTTGCTAGTAAGCGTCCCACTCTGCGAGCCAAAATAGCCCTTTTGCCATGCTCATTGGGGCGATAGTTACTTGAAACACCGCAGTCTTAGGGAAGATATCATCTCTTTGTACCTCCGACCCTGTAATTATCCCAGCAAGCCGCCAGGTGAAAAATGGCGATAGGATATCGGGCCCAGTGTGAATTGCCTGAATACAAATGGAGGTTTGAAAAATGCTATGCTGCATAATGTTCCAGAAACGTTTCATAATATAGCAAGTTTGATTTTGAAAATAAGAGGTTACAAGAGTAAATTTAATGACACTAAAATTTTGGGAAATTTTCATTCGAAATACCCTGACCTTCAAAAAAGATACCACCATCCTCATCGAAATTAAAAGTGCATCATTGCGTAAAATTTTTGTTTTGTGGTCATTATAGGTGTGGTTTGCTTGGAGGAAGCCAGTTTGGTCAGCCAAAATCGCCCTTATGACATGATATAGGACGAAAGGGTTGTAACATTCGGCCTTAGGGAAGTACTTCATGTAGACTCAGTTCCCTGTTATATTCAGCAGGGGCACCATGAAAATGGTGGTGGGATATCGGGCCCAGTGTATTGATTGAACACAAAATTAGATCTTTAACATAACTTTATGTGCCTTTAAGCTTCCAAAATAGGCAGGGGAACAGGCTTTTATGATGTGGAAAGAGTTAAATAAGAAATAATTATAGTCTCCCATATCATAATTCCCGTTCTTCTTTACCTACCCGAGAAGACATCCACACACAACATTCTGTTTCTTTTTTTTGATTTTCGGAAGACCAGGTTTTTCTTTTATAATGATATAATCTCGATGATAAAACCAATATCGATATTAAAACCATGGGAAAATAGTACTGAATTGTGGAGCTTTGGTACAAAATTTTAAAAAAAATACCATATCCCGGGTAAATCCCACCCAACCACAACAGACATGATATGCCGTGGTTTCGAAAAGATAGTATTAATAAACAAATTTGAAGTTTTGATTTAAAAGTGTTTTCGT
>NC_051392.1:1963348-1973072 GCF_015228065.2 Penaeus monodon | reverse complement strand
GAAAGTGATCTTAATTCCCATCTGTGCTATGGCTGTATTCTGTCGAGAACTTTGCATGCTCACTGTGATATGCTCTGGACGCAATATGCTCCTCAGCATAGCATATTAATTGGATTCACCATCCCAAGTGGATATCTGCCACCAGCTTGTGCATGAGGACATTGAACAGCATAGGGCTGAGAACTCCTCCCTGTGGCGTCCCAAGTTCAAAAGACCGTGAAGTGGAACTTCTCACTCCCCTGAACAGGACACTTGCAGATCTGTTCGAGAGATACATTCTAATCCATTCAATATTTTACCCCGGATGCCAAGCTTACTAATTGTTCTAGATAACTTCTCTGTTTGCAATGTCAAAAGCTGACTTAAGGTCAAGAAAAACAGTGTGCTTCCCTGGATTAGAGTGTGAAAAGTACTCTGCAAAGCAATGTTGTGTGCTACGTCCCGATGGTAATTATATGTTATGTATTGTGTCCGTAGATTTTATTTCACTTTGGAGTATTGTAGCACACCTGGATGTAACTTATGACGGTTTAAGAACTAAGAATATAATTTGCGTATAACAATTTCTTATATATATATATATATATATATATATATATATATATATATAATTTATTTATTTATTTATTTATATACATACACATGTATATATATATATATATATATATATATATATATATATATATATATATAATATATATATATATAGTATGTTATATATATATATATAATATATATATATATATAATGTATATATATATATATATATATATATATATATATTCATACATAGCGAAACGTTGTGTTTTTTTGTTGTTGTTGTTGTTTTTTTTTATAATTCCTTTGTTTAACCTCCATTCCAATCAACTTCGTAAATTACCTAACATATTCTTTCTATTATCTTTTTATTAGCATCTTCTTACATACTTTTACATATTTGTTGTGTATTTCCATATGTCTTTTATTTCACTATAAATTATTTTGGGAAAACAACGAAAATATATCACAAGTCAACCAGATCAAGTATTATATAAGCTATTTATCTATCTATCTATACATATTTATTTTTATCTATTTTTTCTTTTCACAATTCCTGATACTTCCTTTACTTATTCTATGTCTCAATCAGCTTATTCTCTATTATTTTTTTTTTTTTCGTTATAGAAAATATAATGTTATGAATACGTTTTTAAATCACTTTATTTCAAAATCACAATCGATGCATCAGTAAACAAAATGAATATGACTCATTCCTGCATTTTTCCCCATAATGATATCTTTAAAAAAATCCCTTTAACGGAATGAATTTCAAATTTCCTTTTCATTTTAAAGTTGTTAATTTTGTTACAATCACAAGGAAGTTTAAGTGTATGGTTTAGCTATGACTTTTTGTCTGCTGTTTAATTGTGGATTTTTTTTTTTTTTTTTTTTTTGGGGGGGGGTTATGGTTTTTATGTTGTTTTTCATTATTACATCATCATCATCATCATCATCTCATCATCATCATCATCATCATCATCATCATCATCATCATCATCATCATCATCATCATCATCATCACTATTATTATCGTTATCATTATTATTATTATCATCATCATTATTATTATTGTTCTTATCATCACCCTTTACTAAATATCATCATTTTTTATTTTAATTAATAGACTACTATTACATTACCAATAAAACTGTTCTTACTCTCTTTTCTTCACTTCTACCTCTTTTTTTTTTACAATTCTTATCGAAAAGTACCCTCAGCTATTTCTTAAAAAATATTATTATAAAAAAAAAAAATCTTCATTTTCTTCTTTTTCCTTTTTCCAATTTTATTTCTTTTTTTTACAATTCTTATTGAAAAGTACCCTTAGCGCGACAAGAAAGCGATACCCTTTCATAGCGTCTCATGAAAAAAAAAATATATATATATATATATTTTTTTTTTTTTTTAATGCTATTTTCACGATAAAGTTTCGACATTACTAATCAATGGATAGAGGGGGGGGGTCAGCTACCATATTTATTTACTTTTTTTTCGTTTTTTTTCTATTGTATTTTTTTCTCTCTCTCTTTTTCCGCTTTTCATTTATTTAAGTTTTTGTTTTTTTGAGGGAATGAGTTTTACAATACAGTGGGTGTGTTTTTGTTTATATGAGTGGGTGTGTGTTTGCTTGTGTGTGTGCGTGTGTTTGTTTGTAGTGTGTGTGTGTGTGTGTGTGTGTGTGTGTGTGTGTGTGTGTCTGTGTGTGTGTGTGTGTGTGTGTGTGTGTGTGTGTGTGTGTGTGTGTGCATGTGTGTGTGTGTGTGTGAATTTGGTATAGAAATATTTTAGTATGGGCCTCAGAGTAAACCAGATTTTATGAAATAACATGGAAAATATTATATCAAAGGAATGTGTGGTATCACTATCTACGAACACAATAATCTTTTTAATCATGATTTATTAATAAAGACCAAGTCTGTGAAATTCTTTAAATGTAGTTTCACATCTTGCATTTTAATTTCCAATGGATAATTAGCATTCAAGTACAATATAGACAATGGCAATGTTATTACTTTGACATAAATAAATTAATAAAAATATTTAAGGTGATTCCCCGTTTTCTATGACGCACAAGGGACACTCGCATTTACCAATAATATGGAATGTTAATAGAAAATGCCAAATTACCATAACACTCCAAAATCTCGTATATTTTCTTTGTGATCACTGGTGACGTGGCTTAGCAACTGAAAAAAAGCACTCTATGAGCCGTTGTCGGTCTTATTGCTCTTTGCATAGACGTGAAAGTTGCTTGCATATGTCCTCGGATTTCAGGCCTTGTTATTATCGCAGCAGGAAGCCGGTTCAATGTGGCGCAGCGCGATATGTTTTGCATGCAGTGAATGCATACTGAAGTATATACTTCGTATCTGAATATGAAAAAAGAAAGAAAGAGAAAAAAGCAAATTAATAAATACACACACATATGTGTGTGTGTATATACATATGTGTGTGCATATATATATATATATATATATATATATATATATATATATATATATTATATATATATATATACATATATATACATATGAGTGTGTGTGAGTGTGATGAGAGTATGCATACGCAAGCACAAACAAGCACAAACAAACGCGCGCACTCACACACACACACAGTATATTTACATATATATATATATATATATATATATATATATATATATATATATATATATATACATACATATATATATACATACATACACATATATGTGTTTGTGTATGTGTATACATTCATTACACACAGACACATAAATGTGTTTATATGTGTATGCATATAATTAATATACAAATGATACTGAATACATGTATAAATATTTTTGGTCGCTCTTGTCAGTATCAAAAGTAGATTTATTACGTCAGCAATCTAAGTACAAACCATCCTCTAATTTCTAATTTAACAGATACATTTCGGACCGGACGGACATAACATCGCTTCTTAACTAGCTTCCTGCTGTGGTAATAACAGGGTTCGAGGTACCGAGAGATGGTATCTCCCCGGAGGCTAAGGCGTCGCAAGCAGTTTTCGCCTCTACGGACCGGTCATAAGGCCGAATTTGGCTCGTAGAGTAGACTTCCCGCTAGTTAGCCACGCCCACATTGACCGCAAAGTAAACAAAAGGTGTTGAAGCGTAAAACTGAACATGATAGTTTGACAGGTCGAATGATTGATGACCGAGAGTTTAACCTCGAGTTTAGCTCATAGAAAACGGAAAATACGTGGGATATTTTATTACGATTTCGCCCGTTTTCGGTTAGTTAATCTGGGGCGTATATGTATATCATTATAAACACTTTTATATACTGTGTATATATGTGACTATGAATCTTTAAGCAGAGTTAGATTACAGAAAACTTTTGCGATTAGTTAAGAGTTATAATAATAATAACAATAATAATAACAATAATAATAATAATAAAAGTAATAATAATAATAATAATAATAATAATAATGTTACGCCGACCGCCTCGTCTCTCTCTGCCAACACAAGGCAGGCTAGGCAGACGGCGTGTTATCCACAGGGTCGTGAACACTGAACAACTCCAAGAGGCACCGAGCACCACAGCGTCCCCAGAACACCACGAGGGGAAACGCCAAGTGGCGAGGCAGGGCACGAAATAAACACAAAATGACAGTCTTTCCTTTATTTACACAAGTTATTTACCCGTACACTTTTCTATAGGCACAATACAGGGGGAAACCAGCATGTCACACTGCACGATACAGCTTATAACAGGGCAACACAAAGTTATATCAGGTCACAAGGGCACACACGAGGTCTTAACAGGAGCAGCACCCAACTCCGTCTCCCTCTTGGCTTGTTCCTCTGCTCCTCCGCTCACAGCCAGTTGCGTCATGTTTGCCCAGGTCCCTTCATGTTAACACATGCCCAGGTCATCCTTTTTATGTTAACATATGTTTCGCACAGAGACAAAGACCCACTGGCGTAGCAATAATAATAATAATAATAATAATAATAATAATAATAATAATAATAATAATAATAATAATAATAATAATAATAATAACAACAACAACAATAACAACAAATAAATAAATAAATAGATAAATAAAAATAAAAACAAATAAACGTGTAGCTCTTGGGGGAGGGGGCAAGCTAGACCTTGATACGCAATTGATGACTCGATAACAATTCTCCGGCCAAAAAAAAAAAATATTGCAGCGCTTCGAATACATCCTCCGAACGGGCGAAAGGTTGTGTACGGTCGTGCTTGATTGTGTCCTCAGCCGTATGCGTCTGCGTTCGGAGCCAAGCAGGGGGATGAACTGGACAGGGAAAGGTCGCGTGAGGCCAATGTAGGGTGAGTTCAGAGGTCTTTCTGATATCAGACTTTGAAGTCTCTATCGCGTATTAATATAAGGACAAAAAAACAGAGAACATAACTCCATAAAATGTCTAGAAAAGGATAGAATAACTGTCTTAAATAATAATGAAGTAGACGAAGAAATATACAAGATAAAATTGAAGGCAATTTTAAAAAAAGAGAGAAAACAAATGTACTTTCATAGGGATTTCAGTTAAACAACGAATGAAACAAATATAAATAGGACATGTAATGACATTCAACTTACCAAATAAATTTATTCATTTTTATCATAGAAAAAAATATAAGTAAAACAGAAGGTTTTGTTGTGGATTACTAAAAAGTTTTCGTCCTGACCTTGGTCCCATTAAGGAGAGGAAAATGGACCATACTAAAAGAAAGAACTGAACTTGATATAAAGTTGAAGGACAGCAAGGGACTTTGGAAGGCCGCGAGGTGGCTGGCATAAACAGAAAAACAAAAGGACTGATTTATTATTTAAAATCATCTGCCGTGTTAACAGTTAAAGTCATTAGCGGCGAATCCCTTCTGAGATTAAAATATTAAACTTTTTAGCATTAAAAATCTACCAATAAATGTTTCATAACTAAAAATAAGCAACAATAAATATTGCATTAAATCGAAAGCATAAATATACTTTAAAATTATAAAAATCATTGCATAAATATTATGTATAATCATTTTTTTTAAATATTATTTTCCCTTAAGAAACTAACAAGGCTTTCTACGTTATTTCTAAGTTAAATAAACAAGGAAAAAACACCTTTACACGTATGTTTACAAGCCAATAGATTCAGGTACCAGGACTGTATGGTCGTCGATTATATGGTCAGAAAAATAACTATCGTTACCTTCACTTGTGGTTAGTAAGGAACTGAACGCTCTTTACGGTGCCTTTTCTCACTATTCTCACCGCTTCGTTGAATTTTCATGTAACTTTCTGTAAAGGGTAACGATAATTTTTTTTTCTTACTATAACTGCTGGATAAGACAATACAAATATTCGTTAACCAAGTACTTATCTATGGTTTAGCAGTAAAGTCTCTATTTAGCAGTTGAGTAACTATGGTTTAGAGTTGAGTCTCAGGCGACGGCCAGGAATAGAGTGCGGGCTGACGTATCCTCCAGGAAAAGCGAGTGGTTATGTCGTTAGCTAACCGCCACCTTCGCTACTAGAAATAATTCTAGTGAAATATTGGTGTATATATATTTAAAATGAATGCGAAATGGGCATTCCTGCTGCGACGGAGATCTTGCGATGTTGCAATATTAAGCCACATATAACATCCATTGTATTCATTCAAGCCAGAAGGGATTAAAAAAAAAAAAAAAAAAAAAAAAAAAAAAAAGAGCTTTAATGGACAATATAAACAAAACGGTTGTTGGGTTTTTTGTCGAAGTATTTTGTCTTTCGATGTATGTTACCACTGTTTCATTCAACGATAAAATTTTCGGTGTCACTTCGACGTCTGAGATGCGATATATTTGTTAAATGAATTAGAAGTTTTCTTTACAGGATAAATCACCTATTACATCATCTTTAACATGTCTGTACTCAGGTCACTATAAATAACAAAACATAATTAAGATATCGTGTATACAATCTTGAATATTCGTTCTCAGTCAATATGTAACAAATATCTAACATCCAGCAGCCATTTTCACCTGACTCCCTGCTGGGATAATAACAGGGTCGGAGGTACCAAGAGATGGTATCTTCCCTAAGGTCGGGGTGTTTCAAGCAAATTTCGCATCTAAAAGCACGCCATAAGGGTGATTTTGGCTCACAGAAGGGACCCCCTACTAGCAAACTACGCCTATAATGACCACAAAACAAAGGAAATGCGTTAGACCGTGAAATCGAACATGAGAGTTTGACATTTCGAGGATTGATGACTGGGAGTTTCTTCTCACAGAAAACGGGAAACGGGAGAGTTACTGAGTCGGGGGTAACCAAAATCGTCTATTGTTTGAAGGATAGTCAATGTATTTGATAGATATGTCAGTCTTTCTTAAAGGTCAGGGTAATGAACATAGAGAATGTCGGTGTTTCTTCGCACAATGTTAAACTTGAAAGAAATTGAGAACGTAAATATTACACTAGTATACTGTGTCTTTTACCTTCACTACAATTCAAATATTATTGTTATGAAAGCCTGTTTCTTAGGCCATCATGCAGTGTTGAAAAAGGGCATCATAAATGTTATGTTTAAATTTCGCAGTTTTGTTTTCAGTCAATACATATTGGGTCCGATATCTTACACTCATTTTCACTTGACTCCCTGCTGGGATAATAATAAGGTCGAAGGTACTAAAAGATGTTATCTTTCCCAAGGCTGAGGTATTTAAAGCTACTTTCGCCCCTATGAACACGTCACAAAGGGTGATTTTAGCTCAAAAAGTGGCCCCCTGCTAGGAGACCATGTCTGTAATGACCACAAAACAAAGGAAAGGCGTTAGACCTTGAAATTAAGCATGGAAATTGGACATTCGAGTCTTTTTTCTCACTGAAAATAAGGACACGGGAGGGTAACTGTTTTATTGTATAAGATATGGTACACATATCTGGTGGGTATGTGAGTCTAAAAGGTCAGATATATGAATATGGGAAACGCAGAAAATATCAATGTTTCCTTTTATTTAACATGCAGATATATAGGTAACAAGGTTGTAAATATTACTTAAATTTCTTGTCCTTTTCATTTCCATATTTTTTTTTCTAGTTGCACTAATTTGCGAAAATCTTCTCTTAGGCAATTATGCTGCGTCCTTAGTACTGACAAAGCGATCGAAAAGTTACTCATATGTTATCCTTAGAAGCTTCCAATTTCATCTCAGTCAATACATATTAGATCCAATACCCCACTACCATTTTCACCTGACTCCCTGCTGGGATAATAACAGGGTAGGAGGTACCAAGAGATGGTATCTTCCCTAAAACTGGGGTGTTTCAAGTAACTGTCGCCCCTATGAGCATGGCATAAGGTTGATTTTGGCTCACCGAGTGGGCCCCATACTAGCAAACCACGCCTATAATGACCACAAAACAAAGGAAAGGCGTCAGGGTAATTAATATGGGGAATGTTGATGTTTCTTTGCACGAATTTAGACTTGAAAAAAATTGATATCATAATTATTACTCTAGTGTATTGTTTCTTTTATTTTCATTATCAAAAATCGCGATATGTTATGAAAGCCAGTTCTTGTTTTATGAAAACCAGTTCTTGTGTTATGAAAGCCTGTAGTGTTGAACAGGCGATCATAAATGCCATGTTAAAAATCCTCCTATTTTGTGTTGAAACAATCCATACTAGGCTCGATATCCCACCGCCATTATCACCTGACTTCCTGCTGTGATAATAACAGGGTTGAAGAGATGGTATCTTCCCTAAGACCACTTTGTTTCAAGTAACCTTCGCCTCTATAAACATGTCATAAGGGCTATTTTGGCTCGCCGAGTGGGACCCCTACTAGCAAACCACGCCTATAATTACCAAGAGACAAAGGAATGGCGTTACACCGTGAAATCGAACATGGAAATTTGACATTTCGATGATTGACGATAGCGAGTCTCCTCTCACAGGAAAGGGAGGGTAAATGAAACTTTTTATTGTGGGAGTAATGGTGAAAATATATGACCAAAAAGGTCTTATCTATGAATATGAAAAATTTATAGAATATATCAATGTTTCTCTCTGCTTAACATGCATATATATATATATATATATATATATATATATATATATATATATATATATATATATATATATAATAAGGTTTTCAAAAGACAGAAAATTATCACAGTTATTCCAGCACTACATTAATTGCGAAGATCTGTTCCCAGGTAATTATGCATTATAATAACCAAATTTATTCAGATATCATGTACAGAAGTTTCCAATTTTGTTTTCAGTCAATACATATCAGGCTCGATACCCCATCGCCATTTTCACTTGGTACCCTGTAGGGATAATTACCGGGTCTGAGGTACCAAGAGATGGTATCTTCCCAAAGCCGGGTGTTTCAAACGAATTTCGCATCTATAAATACGTCATAAGGGCGATTTTGGCTTACAGAGTGGGCCCCCTACTAGCCAAACCACGCCTATAATGACCGCAAAACAATGGAAAGGCGTTAGACCGTGAAATCGAACATGGAAATTTGACATTTCGATGATTGATGACTGCGAGTCTCTTCTCATAGAAAACGAGAAACGGGAGAGTTGATAAGATCAGGGGTAACTGAAATCTTTGGCTAATATACATGATGGGTATATGTCTTTCTCTAAGGTCAGGGTAAATATTATGGTAAATATCGATGTTTCCTTACACGCAATTAGACTTGAAAAAGAGTGTGATTGTAAATATTACCCTAGTAGTAAATATTACCCTAATAGTACACTACGCCAATGATGACCACAAAACAAAGGGAAGGCGTTAGACCGTAAAATTAAACATGGAGATTTGAACTCGATGATTGATAGCAGCGAGTTTCTTCTCATAGAAAAAGGGGAAACGGGAGAAATAAATGTTTATTATATGAGAAATGGTGGACATATAAGGTATGCGTGTGTGTGTCTAAAATATGAATAAGGGTTACGCGCAATATAGCAAAGTTCCTTTGTTTAACGTGCATATATAAATATATGTATGTATGCATGTATGTATGTATGTATGTATGTATGTATGTATGTATGTATGTATGTATGTATGTATGTATGTATATATATATATATATATATATATATATATATATATATTTAACAAGGCTTTCAAGAGACTGTAAATATCAATTCAACTATTGTCCTTTTTCATCCTCAATGTACTATATGTATTAAT
>NC_051392.1:1948578-1963248 GCF_015228065.2 Penaeus monodon | reverse complement strand
CGGGGTAGATCCCTTTGAATGCCCCACAAAAACAAGTGGCTGCACTGATTTGCGTTTCGCGAAACAATCGCGACAGTATTTCTCGCACATACTGTGTGTACAAAGAAATGGGAAAATAAACAGTCTGCTCCGAGACACAGACGTGTTTCTTTCTCCTCCCAGCCCAAGGAACTTCACAGTGACGCACCATATCCGTCACCGATCCATACTTAAAAGATAAGTAGTTGGGTGCTCATTTTATCCATACACCTACTTTTTTTTTATGCTGTATGCATGTTTCTCAAACGCTTCATGGAATAAACGCATATTTTGCAAGTGTCTCCACCAATATTAGCCGTCCACGTCAATAGTTTTAGCCGGCCATTTTAGTGTTTTAATTTTATTCTGAGTTATTTCTTTACTTTATTGTTACTTTTTATACCTCAGTTAATATTTCATGTGATTAACTTACGTGTTTCATTGAATTGGCTTTGCTTTTATTCCATTTCATTTCCTATCACTGCCTCGCCACTGCCTCCCGTATTACCTCGAGCGAATTAAGAATCTGCCAGTTCTGCAACGCATGAGCGAAGCTCACTTGACACAGAACCTTTCGCGGGGCCATGCTAATGAATCTATACGGTACATTATTACATTCTTAATATATTAGACATGGAAATTAATATTGCAAGAATAGCATGAGAGAGACAGGAGACCTCACACACACACACACACACACAACACACACACACACACACACACACACACACACACACACACACACACACACACACACACACACACACACACACTCACATATTATATATATATATATATATATTACTATATATATATATATATATATATATATATAGATATATATATGTGTGTGTGTGTGGTGCATACCACACACCACACAACACATATATAGCGATAATACACACACTCCATCGGGTGCCCACGTATGTATGCCTAACATATTCTGTATATACATAATTCTTTTTTTTTCTTCTTTCGCGCTTCCGGTCTACATTTTGACGAGAACCGCCTACAACCTCCCGAGGCACCAGAGGCATGGTAGTTGCTATAAGGGTCACAACCGATAGCGACAAAAGGCAAAAATAACCAAAATGTTTGATCGCTTTGCTCGTCTCGTTATTGCTGTTATTATTACTGCTAATTTAAGGCAGGGAAACATGTTATTATGGGATGAGACAACCTGTAGCGTCGTTTTTACAGTCACATTAGTGGACAAATAAGGTGATTATCTCCATTAAAAGTCACTCACTACTCAATTACATTTAAAGGGTGTATCCCACGAAAAAAAGATTCTATACTTTGTATATTCTACACGTATAACTTGCACTATTGTATGTATTGTGTGTACGGTAATGTATGGACTTTTTACAGAAGCTGCGGAGAGGTTTGGGTATAAATAGTATGGAAAATATTTGTAATAGGAAAATAATAATAGTAATAATTAATAATGATAATTGACAAACAGCATTCTTAATAATTCAGTTTCTCGTGAGGATCATTACAATAATAATAGTGATAATAATAATAGTAATAATGATAACAATAATCTTAATAATAATAGTAATAATGAAAATATTGCTGATAATAATAATAGAAATGTAACAATGATAACAGTAATAAAAATGATAATGATCGAATAATAACAATGATATTAATGATAATGATAATAATGATAATGATAAGAAAAAACAACATAATACTGACAATAAAGATAATGATGATAATAACGATAATAATAATAACAATAATGATAATAAGAACATTTATGATGATGATGATAATATGAGAGAAAAAGTGATCATAATAATAACGATAACGAAAATAATAATATTAATAATAATGATACTAATAATGATGATGATAATAATAATAATGAGCATAGCAATAATCACAATAATGATGACAATATCAGTAATTCCAGTGTGTGTGTGTGTGTGTATGTATATGTATGTGTGTGTGTGTATATATATATATATTTTTTTTTTTTTTTTTTTTTTTTTTTTTTTTTTTATATATATATATATATATATATATATATATATATATATATATATATATATATATATCTATATGTATATATATATATAATATCATATATATATATATATATATATATATATACATATATTATATATATATATATATATATACACACACACATGATACATATAATACACACACACAACACACAACAACAAACACACACACACACTGGAATACTGATATGTCATCATATGGATTATGCTATGCTCATTATTATTATTATTTATCATCATCATATATTAGTATCATTATTAGTATATATATATATATATATATATATATATATATATATATATATATATATATATATATATGTGTTGTGGTGTGTGTGTGTGTGTGTGTGTGTGTGTGTGTGTGTGTGTGTGTGTGTGTGTGTGCATGTGTGTGTGTGTTGTATTTACACACACATACATTTTCTCTCTTTATATACATATATATATAATTATATATTATATATATATATATAATATATATATATATATATATATATATATCGTGTGTGTGTGTGTGTGTGTACGATGCAGCAGACGGACCGGTAACCTCACCTCGCTCCCTCATACTTCCTCCAGCTGCTCAGTCACTTCCGGCAGCTGGGACAGCCACTACTTACCGAGGATGACCTAGACCTATACAGTTCGTCCTCAGCACCGGCGTGGTAAGGTCGACCTCCGGCCGGGTTGACCGACACGTGACCCCGCTTTACCCAAAGACATCGTCTCGTGATTCTTTACTGTGTTGGCCTCTCAGTAATAAAGAGTCACGCCGTTATACCAGCATCACTACCCCTGCAAGCCATTATAATAGGGGACGGAGCCTGTTATAGTGTGTGTGTGGTGTGTGTGTTTTGTGTGTATAAACAGACAGGCAATACACAAAGATAAAGATAAAGGAGAGAGAAAAAGGAAAGAGAGCAAAACAAAAGAGAGAGAGAAAGAATACACCCTTTTTTCTGGGGAGAGGGGGCCCCGGAGACCCAACACGTCTCAGTACAAATCAAAATGTCAGGACGGGGAAAGAGATGAGGAGAGAGAATGTAATGTTTCTTTTTTTTATGTTTACTAATTATATAATAATATATATATTATATATATATTATAAATATATTATTATGAATTAACATATACAATTTTCTGGTGTATGTTGTGTTTGTGTGGTAGTACGTCAACATACTTTAAAATACCTATGTATGGGTTTTATAATAGTATATCTTCTTCCCAGCTCGTCCGTAAGCGGGGTCGCCTTTGTGAATGAGACTTCTACAGTATTCCGTTTTAAACCAGCGTCCCTTTTTTTTTCCCCCCAAGATCTGATTCCCTACAATCTTTCCATCGTTTCTAGTTTTTCCCTTTCTGTTTTTCCTTGTACTTCCATTTTCCCTGATTTCTCCCACGTGATCTTCCCCAGCTCTCCTCCTCAAATGGCCAACCACTAGTCTGCCTCCTGAAATTTTTAGGAATTTCCACTACTTCCACTGTACCTCTGATGTGGTCTCTAACCATCCATCTCAGCATCTTCATCTCAGCTACGCAACCCTTTTTTCTAAATTCTTCAGGGTGTGCTTCTGGGAGTAAATTAAGGCTGGTTGACATAATATATATATAAAAATATATATATTAAATATATATATATATATAAATTTTAATAAAATAATAAATATATATATATATATATATATTTTTATTTATATAGTGGTGTGTGTGTGTATACATACATAATATATTTATATATTATTTATACTAATATCATAGTACATATTTCTTTTCATTATTTACACACACAACCACACACACACACACACACAATTATAATATTTTTATAATTATATATATTTTATAATTAAAAATATTATAAATTAATATATATAAATTTATAAATGTATAAATAATATTATATAATATATAAAATAAATTATATATATATATTATATAAATGGTGTGTGTGTGGTGTGGTTTAGTGTGATGTCTGTGCGTTTGGTGTGTTTACACACAAGAGCGCACACACCAAAAACAAACAAACACACCCCAAGCACAAAAAAACCCCCCCCTCTAAATACACAGTACACACCAAAAAATACACACATCACACATTATAAAACACACACACACACACACGAGATTTTTTTAACCTATAGTCAGTTGTTTTTTTCAGCATAAATGAAGCTAGGATAGTATAATTCATCTCCCTTCCCATCCATTCACCCGTTATCTATCTTTTATTATCTATCTGTCATATATTATCTGTTGTCGTCTATCTCTATATATTTTGGGTCCTTCTGCAAAAATGCCCCTCAAGATAAACGAATTGTTCAAATCTAGAACACTTATTATCGTTAATTTTTTTTAAATAATGAAATGGGAAAATGGTATAAAATTTCATTATTTTATCCAATCGCTTCTTAGGGGGAAAAAATGACCCAAAAAAGAAACGAAATAGTTTTTATTTTAGTAATCATTTATTACCTTTAATGTTTTTTATCAATAGAGAAATTTAGGAAATTTTGTGCATTTGTAAGCTAATTATCGCATAAGTTTTAAATAAAAATGATGTTAAAACATTTATTAGTAGACTTTAAGAAGTACAAAACACTGCAAAACAGATAAAATCCTTTTTTTGTTGAGTAAAAATTTACGGGTCCTCAAACCCCCTTTTTATTGTGTGCTTAAGAACCTATTAAAAAAGAGAATGTTTTTAGAGTTTATATCTTAGATATCTATTTATTTATGTAGCTGAGTCTTTATTTATTTATCTATGCTGTTTGCTTGTGTGTGTGTGTGGGTGGTGTGTGGTGTGTGTGTGAGTGTATGTGTTTGAGTGATGTGGCGCGGCAATGCATACATTACTGGGGGAAAGATTTTTGTGCAAATATCATAAAAAAACAAGGGCAAGGTAAATTTTTAAATTTCCCGAACTTGAACCCAAAAGCCCGACCCTCAATCACGAACTGCAAAATTTTCATGTTTTGATTTCAGGTCTACGCCTTTTGTTTACTTTTTTGGGTCAGAAGAGGCGGGGTTTTCCGCGGGGAGCCCCCTCTGCGAGCCAAAAATCGCCCCTTATGACGTGCCAAGGGCGAAAGTTGCTTGGAAAATTTTTCCCCATAGTGATAGCATTGGGTACCTCTGACCTGTTATTAACACAGTGGGAGCCATTTTAAAGATGGCGTGGATAAGGATAAATCCCCAAAATGCGAAGCTTAGCCCCGCCCCGGGGTATGCCCCTGAGGGGAAGGCCTGTGGCGACTAAGGGGCCCACTCACCCCGGGGTCAGTGGGCTGACCCGGGTGAACCTCGTTCTTACCCGCCCGGGGGCCCAGCCTCAGCAGTAACCCCCAGGGACAGTTGCAACTTCTCGCGCCTGGGGGGAGCGCGAAAGCCGACCCCCCAGATGAGAGGCCGCCCCCGTTACCCCCTGTACTAGCCGGGGGCTATGGCCTGGCTATGGGTGTTTAAAATTTAGTTTAGAATATAGACCCCCGGCAATTGGAAGGTTAAAAAGCAAAAAAATAGGCGGGGCCCTATACAATGAATTTAGTACATAACATATAAACAATTGGTGTGTTGTGAATGGTAAAAAACTTATTGGAAAAAAAACGAGATTTATTGAAAAGACAAGTTCAAAACCTGGATTTCATCTTTAGACCTGATGTGAACCAAAAATTTATTATCCAGACTGATTATCCAGAATTATTGCCGCGTCAACAGCTAAGGTCATTAACGGCGGGGATTTCAAATTCATTGTCTCATTTCCAATAAATCTGTTTGTACATTGTTTTATTTATTTATTTTTAACAATATATATTAGGGGTATGCGTTTTTATTAGATGAATCGGGTGTACTCTTGGGTTCTTCAAAACTACATCACCGTGACCCAGTTTTATTTTGTGCATTACCTTCACGACCCAGGAGTTTGTTCCATCGTACTTTTCTCTCAAAAACCCATATCAGTAGATGTATATAACTATATATATATATATATATATATATTATATAAATATTTCAATTATTTTATATATATATATATATATAATATATAATATGTTACTTTTTCACACACATATATAGTATTACGAAATATATATATAGACATAAATATACAGTATATTATTACTGTTATATTATCTTTGGGGACCTACTGAACATGACCCCTGCGTAAACAGTCTAATTCATCGTATCATCCGTATAATTATACATTATAATTACTGTATTTAGTTCTATTAGTATTATTAGTATCATGATTAATATCATTATTATTTAAGGACATCCAAGAAAAACAATACTAAAAACAATGTTCCACATATTCGTCCACAATTCATGTAGTACGCCATAGTACAAACCCCAAACAGTGAGCAAAATTATCAGCAAAAACTCATAAGAGATTCGCCGCCATCAATCATCGAACTGTCAAACTGTCATGTTCGATTTCTGACGCCTTTTGCTTACTTTGTGGTCAGAGGAGGCGTGGTTTACCAGCGGGGAGCCCACTCTGCGAGCCAAAGTCGCCCTTATGACGTGCTCATAGAGGCGAAAGTTGCTTGTGAAAACTCTTCCTCCTAGAGATAGCATCTCTTGGTACCTGCGACCCTGTTATTATCACATTAGGGAGTCACTTGAAGAATGGCGGTGGGATATGGCGGTGGGTTATGGGGGTTTACACTATGCATCAGCTGAGTGTGAAAATGGACCCATGGCAAGTTAATATGTAAAGGACATTATACAAAGTTTAGGTGTGTGTTTGTATTTGATGAATCGATGTACTTAGTATGGAGTGAACAAATCTAATACGATACAAGAGAATGCGGTAATATCATGAAATTACTTTAGTAGCACATCAGTCTTTATCAATAAGCAACAGACTGTATTTAGAAAAAAAAAATCTACTTATTACATAAACAGTGATAAAGTAAACGTTTCTCTTCTTACGATACTCTTCAGTGCATTCAGTGTTATTATTATCATTATAAACGTCACTATAGTTTTACAGCCAGCTCAGATTGAAAATGTTAAGGGCTTTGAGAGAACAAAATTACTTAACAATTCGCATATCAATATACTTTTTGTGCATATTCGTGCGTAATTTATGTACTGTCGCCACAGGAAACCCCAAACAATGACTGAAATCATCAGTAAAAACTCAGGAGAAAGTCGCATCATCAATCATCGAACTGTCAAACTGCCATGTTCGATTTCACGGTCTGACGCCTTTTGCTTACTTTGTGGTCAGAGGAGGCGTGGTTTACCAGCGGGGAGCCCACTCTGCGAGCCAAAGTCGCCCTTATGGCGTGATCTTAGAGGTGAAAGTTGCTTGTGAAACCTCTTCCCCCTAGAGATAGCATCTATTGGTACCTGCGACCCTGTTATTATCACAGTGGGGAGCCACTTGAAAGATGGCGGTGGGATATTGGAGTTAAAACTATGAATTAGTCGTGTATGATAATGAACTCATGGCAAGTTAATATGTAAAGAACATGAGAGTCCCGGTTATACAGAGTTTATGTGAGTGTTTGTATTGATAAAATCGATTGTACATAGTGTAAAGTGAAAAAAATGTGCTACAATACATGAAAACCCGGCAGCAAATCTTTATTAAAAATAATAGACAGTATTTAGTGAAAGTTGCAACTCAAAAATTTGTGAACGTTACTCTTCTTAAATGTATATTTTGCTCGTGAAACATTGGTGATTACTTTAATGTTTTGGTTTAAGTTCCGAATAAAAAATAGTATATGACAATATCTGCGTATATTTAATCAGGAAAGTATTTTTTCGTTTTATTTTTTATCATTAGTGTATTCAGTGTTATTATTGCCATAATAAATATCACTATTTTTTTACAGACAACACAGAAAGAAAATGTCAAAGGCTTTTAAAATGAACCTAATTGCTCAAACAAAAAGAAACCGAAAGGTTACCGAAAACATATTTTTTTGTGCATATTCCTGCATATATATATACAATCGCCATAGGAAAACCCCAAACAGTGACCTAAATCAGCAGCAAAAACCCAATAGAGAGAGAGACTCGCCATCAATCATCGAACTGTCAAAAAATGCCATGTTCGATTCACGGTCTGACGCCTTTGTTTATTTTGTGGTCAGAAGAGGCGTGGGGTTTTCAGCGGAGAGCCCACTCTGCGAGCCAATGTCGCCCTTACGACGTGCTCATAGAGGCGAAAGTGTTTGCGAAACCTCTTCCCTCTAGAGATAGCATCTCTTGGTACCTCCGACCCTGTTATTATCACAGTAGGGACCCACTGAAAGATGACGGTGGGATATGGGGGTTAATACTGTATGCATTAGCCGTGTATGCAAGTTAATATGTAAAGAAACAGGGGAGGTTGTTTACGTGAGTGTTTGCATTTGATGAATTGATGTACATAGTGTAAAGAGAAAAAACTAATAAAAATACACGAGAATCAGCCAAACATCATGAAATCACTTTGGCAGCACATCTTTATTAAAAGTAATAGACTCTATTTAGTAAAAGTGGTAACAAAAAAAAAAAAAAAAAAAAAAAAAAAAAAAAAAAACTAAACGTACTCTTTTTAACACACCCGCCTCGGATTTTATGTTCTGTCCCCTGTAGTTTCTTTTGTGAATTTTGTTAGAGATGGCTCAACATGTGCTCACCCAGCAAGGAGTCTATCAGGAGGTCCTAGTGACCGTTTCCTGATTTCCCCCATTCTGAATTGGCGGGAAAAAACGTGCTTTTCTTTTTAATACAGTTGACATCAATACATTTTTTATGTTATTGATGTTATTATTGTTAAATTGTTATTAGAATCTCGATAAAATATGACAGAATGAAATAAGCAAAGTCTAGGAAAAGAGTAAACAGGTGAGATGGGGAGGATTAATAACTCCTTGGGACTAAGCACTTGTAGAGCCATCAAGGGTGTAAATACAATAAATAAACTGTTTTACATTGGGCTTTGCATGTATTCTTGCCGATTGGGGTTTTAAATGTATTATTTTCCTCGTTAAATATTGGTGACTGGTTTAATTTTAAGGTCAGAGTACAAATAGTATATAAAAATATCTGTATATTTAATCTGAACAATATTTTTCGTTTTTTTTATTTTATTATCATTAGTGTATTCAGTGCAATTATCATCATAATAAACACCATTCTGTTTTTACAGACAACACAGAAAGAAAATCTCAAAGGCTTTGAAAGTGAACCTAATTGCTTAACCATTAGCATAACAATAGAAAGAAAACTGAAAAATATACTTTATGTGCATATTCGTGTAAATTTATGTACTGTAGCCATAGGAAACCCCAAACAGTGACCGAAAGTATCAGCAAAAAAACCCAAGAGAGACTCGCTGTTATCAGTCATTTAAACTGTCAAATTGTCATGTTCGATTTCACGGTCTGACCCCTTTTTTGTTTACTTTGGGCAGAGGAGGCGTGGTTTACCAGCGGGGAGCCCACTCTGCGAGCCAAAATCCCCCTTTACGACATGCTCACAGAGGCGAAAGTGCTTGTGAGAACTTTCCTCGTAGAGATAGCAATCTTTTGGTACCTGCGACCCTGTTATTATCACAGCAGGGAGCCACTTGAAGAATGGCGGTGGGAATAGTAGTTAACTCTGATGCATCAAGCCAAGATGAATATGGACTCATGGACGATAGGAATTTTAAATTATGATGTAAAGAAAATTACAGTGCTGTTACAAAAAAGTATATAAAATATATGTATATATATGTTTTGTACATGTGTGTGTATGAGGTGTACATGTGGGTTTGCACTGGATCAATCGAGTATAGGAGTAAATAAAAGGGCCTAAAAATATGCAAAATGAAAATCAACTATCTTCACGAAATTCTTGGGTTAGACAATAGAGTACTAGACCGAAAACAGAAAGTAAACGTTGTTTTTTCTTATTTGTAATATTCATAAAACATTTGTGATTGACTTATTTGTATGTTAAGAATAAAAAAAAAAAGGTATCTGGCACTATGTTTAGTTTTTCATTTTATTTACCTTATCAATTTGTATTCATATTTAAAATTAGCTTATAAATATAAATTTTTTTTTTTTTTACGGAAAACCCCTAGATTATTTAGAGGCTTATTGATAAATAATTTCAGACAGAAAGAGAATAAAGAAGTTCCATCAAATGAATACATTTGTACATATTGTGTGTAAACTATACGGCTAGCCACGGGATATGGTGGTTAATATGGGATCAGCCGATTATGAAAAAGGACTCATGACAGTGCAAAAATGACAGTGTTGCCCTGCAGTGTCTATAGGGGTTTTTTTCCTCATATTATGCATCATGTATAATTATCTTTTTGAAAAATCACTATATTTACACGGACAACCAAGAAAAAATGAAGTTTTTAGAATGATAATTTTTGACAGGGAAAAAGGGAAAACAAAAGTTCGAAAAAAACATACATTTGTATATAATTGTGCATTAATTTGGGCAGGTCACCACCGGAAACCCCAAAGAATGAACGAAATCATCAGCAAAAACCCAGGAGAGAGAGGGGTCACTGCCATCAATCACGAACTGTCAAACTACCATGTTCGATTTCACGGTTTGGGCGCCTTTTTTACTTTGTGGTCAGAAAAGGCGTGGTTTACCAGCGGGGAGCCCACTCTGCGAGCCAAAGTCGCCTTATGACGTGCTCCATAGAGGCGAAAGTTTCTTGCGAAATCTCTATTGATAGAGATAACATCTCTTGTTACTTCGGACCTGTATATCACAGCCAGGAGCCACAGGAACAATGGCGTGGAATATGGGGGGGCAATATGCATCACGATGAAATATAAAAAACAAGACCGCGCCGTTATATTATCTATCTATCTATATCTGTGTGTGGGTATTATTTTAGGCTGAGATATGGAAAGTGGAGGATGTATTGATCCGTGGGCGTTAATAGTTTTATACGAATCAAATAATTATATATAAAATATTATATATTATATATATATATATATATATATATTATATATGTTTTTTTTTTTTTTTTTTTTTTTTTTTTTTTTTGAAAAAAAACCCAAGGGGGAAAAATATGGTATAGATTCTTGATCAGCACACTCCATTTAAAATTTTCCCAAACATACTTCTTTTATATTTTTGAACAATATTTCCTATTCAGGGGAAAGCCCGACCCCCCGCTCCCCCAAGAAAGTGAAAAAAAAAATCTAAATGAATAAGTAAAATAAAAAAGAGAATCGATGGAAATAAAAATATCTTCAAAGAAAATATTAGTTTAATGGGTATTACAAAATGGTATAGAAATTTGCGTTCTTAATGAAAGCATTTATTTATAAATCAATCTGCCCTGATGCCTTATGGATTGCATCATTATTTTTGATAAACACTGTAAAAAGAAAAATACCAAAAGGCTCAGAAAAAATGGGACCTTTTTGGTAAACCCTATATATTATAAAAGAAGTAATAAAGTTTCGAGAAATTTGATACGATTATATTCATAGCAATTTGTATAGGTAGGAAACCCAAGCAATGAGCGAAAATCTCAGCAAAAAAAAAATGTGCTTAGAGTAAAGAAGTGAAAAAAGAGGCTTTAAAATACGATGTGTGGAAAAAAGCTATCATGTAATTACTTCAGTAAGCACCCTATTTTTTCATAGAATTTAGTGTTCATATGTAAATACACTATATTTAGAGAAGCCTTCTCCACAAAAACATCAATATAATCACTTAATTTACATAATAAAGTACACATTATTTTCTTAAAGTATAATATTTATGAAGTAGGGGTGGTTTTCTCAATTTCAAAATCAGAAAAAAAACACAGTTATCGACAGCGTACATATTTCAATATATTTAATTTTATTATCCTTATTGCTGATTCACTGTTAAATTTGAGTTTTTCTACCCAAACACCACTATATCTTTATGGACAACCTAGAAAATTTTTAAAAGACTTGGAGCAAACCTAATTGACAAACAATTCTCAGACAAAAAGATAATACATATTCGCATGTAAACAATATAGACTCGCCACAGATATAGGTTTATATGGGTGGTTAAATGTGTTAACTGAGAATGGAAACGGATCATAGCAATCTTTATGTAAAGAACCTGGCAGTACCGTTATGCAGACTCTATGTGTTTATTCCTTGTCATTATTGTATTCAGCGTTATATTATCTTTATTTTCACGGCAACTTAGCAAAAGAAGAAGAAAAAAAAAAGAGAATGAACCTAACTGATAAATTATGCTCAGACAGAAAGAGAATACAAAAGTTCGAACAAACATGCATTGTGTATCTTTGTGAAGTAAGTGTGCAACGTACGCATAGGAAACCCATAGCAATTGACGAAATCATCAACAAAAACCCAGGAGAGAGAGAGAGAGAGAGAGAGAGAGAGGAGAGAGAGAGGAGCGAGAGTGAGAGAGAGAGGAGAGAGAGAGAGAGGAGAGAGAGAGAGAGGAGAGAAGAGAATAGAGAGAGAGAGGAGAGAGATAGAGCAGAGAGAGAGAGAGAGAGTCGCCATCATCAATCATCGAACTGTCAAACTGCCATGTTCGATTTCACGGTCTGACGCCTTTTGTTTACTTTGTGGTCAGAGGAGGCGTGGTGTACCAGCGGGGAGCCCACTCTGCGAGCCAAAGTCGCCCTTTTGACGTGTTTATAAAGGCGAAAGTTGCTTGTGTAAACTCTTTCTCGTAGAGATAGCATCTCTTGGTACCTGCGACCCTGTTATTATCACATTAGGGAGCCACTTGAAAGATGGCGACGGGATAGGGGGGGTTAAGATGAACCAGCCGAGTATGAATATGGACTCATGACAACGGGAACACTAATTAAGATGTAAAGAAAATGTTGTTTAAAGTGTATATGTGTGTGTATGCGTGTGTTTGCACTAGATCAACCTGTAGCGCTTACTTTGCTATTTGGCGATGTACATTGACTCTACGGGTCTCTTCGCCATGTTTCAGTGTAATTTCGTTTCCATATTTCGTCTCCTCTCTGATCACTGAAAAGGACGTGAAGTGGCAGCGTATGGCCCTTTCCCTTATTTAATTTAGACCTAATAAATGTCCATCTTAAGTGTTGCTTTCATAATTAATTTCATCTTGAAATTACATCAGTAGCACATTATTATTCCTTTTTTCATGTAATTCAGTCTTCATATGTAATGGGACTATATTTAGAAGAAGCCCCTCCCCCAAAAATGTCACATTTGTCTTAATAATTTTACAGAAGTAAATTAGACGTTATTATTCTTAATTATATTTCATGTAGCATTGGCTTAATTTTAAATTGAAAAACAAAAACATAAATAGCATCTGACAGCGACATTTACAGTTTATTTAACTTTATCATTCTTATCATTATTTATGCAGTGTTAAAATCATAAATATCATTATATTTTTACGGACGACCTAGCATCTTTTTAAGGCATAGAGTGACCCTAATTGATAAACAATTTTCAGACAGAAAGAGAATACAAAATGTTTCCATCAAATATATGCATTTGTGCATATTCGTGTGTAAACTGTGGTTAATATGCGTCAGCGTGGTATGAAAATGGACTCATATCAAGTTTGCATGTAAAGGACATGATAGCGCCGTAAAGCAGAGTATATATGCGTTTACTTCCTTATCATTATTCCATACAGTGTTATAATTATCTTTATAAATATCACTATATTTTCAAGGACAACCTAGAAAAAAATGAAGGCTCTGATAATGATAAAAACAATTCAGACAGAAAAATACTGCAAAAGTTTGAAGAAACATGTACATTTGCATATAGTCGTAATTAATTTGTGCAGTATCGCCATAGGAAACCCCAAGCAAAAGAACGAAATCTTCAGCAAAATCTCAAAGAGAGAGAGAGAGAATAGCCTAATCAATCATCGAACTGTCAAACTGCCAATGTTCGATTTCACGGTCTGACGCCTTTTGTTTACTTTGTGGTCAGAGGAGGCGTGGTTTACCAGCGGGTAGCCACTCGCGAGCCAAAGTCGCCCTTTTGTCGTGTTTATAAGGGCAAAAAGTTGCTTGTGAAAACTCTTTCTCGTAGAGATAGCAGCTCTTGGTACCTCTGACTCTGTTATTATCACAGCGGGGAGTCACTTCAAAGATGGCGGTGGGATATGGTAGTTAATATGCATCAGCCAAGTGTGAATATGGACTCATGACAGGAATGTAACAATTATATGTAAAAGACAAGACTGTGAGTGATTAAAATATGGTATAAAATATGGGTATTACACGGCACAGACATTAGTGTATTCTTAATTAATGTGAGCATTAACTACAGCTTTAAGAGCTCAGAGAATTAACCTATTTACCAAACAGAAAAAGAATGTAAAAGCTTCAACAGATATTTCCGGTTCTACATATTTATGCACAATCTGTGTAGACTCGACACAGGAAACCTCAAGCAGTGAGCGAAATCATCAGCAAAAACCCAGAGGAGAGAAAGTCGCATCATCAATCATCGAACTGTCAAACTGCCATGTTCGATTTTACGGTCTGACGCCTTTTGTTTACTTTGTGTCAGAGGAGGCGTGGTTTTCCAGCGGGGAGCTCATTCTACGAGCCAAAGTCGTCCTTATGACGTGGTCTTAGAGGCGAAAGTGCTTGGAGAACTCTCTCGTAGAGATAGCATTTCCT
>NC_051392.1:1929117-1948478 GCF_015228065.2 Penaeus monodon | reverse complement strand
GTTTCAAGTAACTATCGCCCCAATGAGCATGGCATAAGGGCTATTTTGGCTCGCAGAGTGGGACCCCTACTAGCAAACTACGCCTATAATGACCACAAAACAAAGGAAAGGCGTTACTCCGTGAAATCAAACAAGGGAATTTGACTTTTGATGATTGATGACTGCGAGTCTCTTATAGAAAACGGGAAACAAGAGGGTAAAAAGGAACAAGGGAGGTAACTAAAGTCGCTTATTGTTTTGAGATGGTGAATATGAGATTTTACCACCGCCGGGTACATATGCAGTTTACAGTAGTTTTGTTTTGAGAATTTTGTGTACACAAAGATAGCTCCACACGAGTTCAGTCACCAAGGAGTCAATCAGTAAACCCCGTGGTACCTCAACTGATTTTTATTAGTAGCATTAATAGCGATATTGTTTTTATCATCGAGATTATATCACTATTAATAGTATCAATAAAATACTGGTCTTTCCGAAAATCAGTGAAGAGAGAAAATAGGATGAATGTTGGTGATGGATGTCTTTCTCTGAGGTCAGGGTAATGATTTTTTTTTTCTTTTTTCTTTTTTTAATATCGATATTTCTTTGAACAAAACTAGACCTGAAATAAACTGAGATAATAAATATTACTCAAATGCATTTGCTCTTGTTTTTACTCCAGTCCAAACATCATAAAAAGCCTGTTCCCCTGCCTATTTTGTGAACTGAACAGGGCATCATAAATTAATGTTAAAAATCTAATTTTGTGTTCAGTCAATACATTGGGCCCGATATCCCACCGAATAACAGGGACTGAGCTACCATGAGATGATATCTTCCCTTAGGCCGAGATGTTAGAAGCAACTTTCGCCCCTATGATCATGTCATAAGGGCGATTTTGGCTTACCAAACAGGCCTCCTACTAGCAAACCACGCCTATAATGACCACAAAATAAAAGAAACTCGTTGGACCGTGAAACTGAACATGTAAATTTGACATTTCGATGATTGATGACTGCGAGCCCATTTTCACAGAAAGCGAGAAACTGAGATCGGATGTAAATGAAATCGTTGGCTAATATGCATGGTGGGTATGTCTTTCTTAAAGGTCAAGGTAAATGAAATGAGAAATTAGACGAAAAATGTTTAAATCATAAATATTTAAATATCTAAATCTTAAATATTACTCTAGTGTATTACCTCTTATTTTCACTATAATCCAAATATTGCCTTATATTTTGAAAGTCTATTCTTCGGTCATTGTGCGGTGTTGAACAGGGCATCATAATCCTCCACTTTTGTATTCAGGCAATTCACACTGGAATAATAACAGGGTCGGAGGTACCAAGAGATGGTATCTTCCATAAGTGTTTCAAGTAACTTTCGCTCCTATGAGCACGTCATAAGGGTGAATTTGGGACGAAGAGTGGGCCCCTGACTGAAAACCCCCGCCTATAACGACCATAAAACAAAGGAAAGGCGTTAGACCGTGAAAACGTGCAAATTTGACAGTTTGGCGATTGATTACAGTCTCTTCTCACAGAAAATGGGAAACGGGAGGGTAACTAAAACTCTTTATTGTGTGAGAAATGGTGAACATATATGTTGAGTATGTGAGTCTTTCTAAATGTTCAGATCTGTGAATATGGGAATAGCGCAAAATATCAATGTTTCTTTCTGTTTAACATGCAGGTATATATAAGCTATTCTCCTTTCTGTTTTCACAATTATTCAGACACTGCATTAATTTGCAAAAAATCTCCTCTTAGGTTATTATGATGCATCCTTAGTATTGAAAATGGAATAATAAATTTACTCAAATGTTATGTTTAGAAGCTTCCAATTTCGTTTTCAATCTATACATATTAGACTGACTCCCCTACTGGGATAATCACAAGGTCGGAGGCACCAAGAGATGGTATCATCCCTTAGACTGGGATGTTTCAAATAACTTTCGCCCTTATGAGGACGTCATAACAAATCAAATCAAAGGAAAGGCGTTAGACCGTGAAATCGAGCATGCAAATTTGAATGTTCGATCATTGATGGCAGAGTCTCTTCTCACAGAAAAGAGGAAACGGGAGGGTAACGAAAACTGTTTATTGTGTGGGAAATGGTGAACATATACATTAAGTGAGTCTTTCTGAATGGTCCGATCTATGAATATAGGAATCGCGCAAAATGTATGTAAATATTACTTCATTCTATTGTCCTTTCTGTTTTCACAATTATTCAGACCTTGCTTAATCTGCGAAAATCTACTCTTTGGTTATGCTGTATCCTTAGTCTTGAAAATGGAATAATAAATGTACTCAAATATTATGTTTAGAAGCTTCCAAGTTCGTTTTCAGTCAATACATATTAGACTGACTCTCCTGCTGGGATAATTACAGGGTCGGAGGTACCAAGAGATGGTAACTGTCGCCCCTATGAGCATGGCATAAGGGCTATTTCGGCTCGCCGAGTGGGACCCCTACCAGCACACTACGCTAATAATGACCATAAAACAAAGGAAAGGCGTTAGACCCTGAAATCGAACATGGAAATTTGACATTTGATGATTAATGAAAACGGGAAGCAGGAGGGTAAAAGGGTACAGAGGGTAACTAATGTTTATTGTTTTGGGATGATGAATATGAGACTTTTTTCCGCCCCGCAGGGTACATAGTTTACATTACTTTTGCTGAGAATTTTGTGTACACAAATATGGCTCCACAAGAGTTCAGTCACCAAGGAGTCAATCAGTAAACCCTCTGTGACCTTACCTGATTTTTCCTAATGGTATTGATATCGATATTATTATCATTGTTAATAGTATCATTAAAATACTGACCTTTCTGAATATCAATGAAGAGAGAAAACAGGATGAATGTAGATGTTGGATATGTCTTTCTCAAAGGTCAGGGTAATGGATATGGGAAATATCGATATTTCTTTGAACGAAACAAGACTTGAAATAGACTATAATAAATCATAAATATTACTCATATGTATTTTCTCATATTTTCATTCTAATCCAAATATTTCTGCTATAAAAAGCCAGTTCCCCTGCCCATTATGCGAAATGATTGAACAGGACATAATAAATGTAATGTTAAAGATCTAATTTTGTGTTCAATCAATACATATTGGGCCCGATATCCCATCGCCATTTTCACCTGACACTCAGCTGTGATAATGATAGGGTCAGAGCTACCAACAGATGGTATCTTCCCTAAGGCCGAGATGTTTAAGCAAATTTCGCTTCTAAAAGCATGCCATAAGGGCAATTTTGGCTTACCGAGTGAGCTCCCAATTAGCAAAACACGCCCATAATGACCACAAAACAAAGCAGAGGCGTTAGACCGTGAAATCGACCATGGAAATTTGACATTTCGATGACTGATTACTGCGAGTCTTTCCTCATAGAAAACGGGAGCGTAACAAAGGTCATGGGTCACTGAAATCGTTTATTGTATGAGGGAGGATGAGTGAGTCTTTTTTAAAGGTCAGGGACAAGAATACGAGAAATATTGATGTTTCTTTGCACGTAACTAGGCTTGAGAAAAATGCAGTTGTAAATATTCTAATACATTGTCTCTTTAATTTTCACCATAAACCAAATATTGCAATCTGTTCTGAGAGCCTGTTCTTCGGCCATTATGCAATGTTGAACAGGGCATCATAAACTTCTTGATAAAAGGTTAGATCTATGAATACGGGAAACGTGCAAAATATCAATATTCCCTTCTGTTTCACGTGTATATATATATATATATATATATATATATATATATATATATATATATATATATATATATATATATATGGTGTGTGTGTGTGTGTGTGTAACAAGGGTTTTAAGAGACTAAATATTGATTCAATCTATTGTCCTTCTTATTTTCACAATTATTCAAACACTGCAGTAATTTGTAAAGATCCAATTTCAGGCTATTATGCACAGTACTTGTTATTGAAAAGGGTATCGTAAAGCTATTCAGATTTCATGCTTAGAATCTTCAAATTTTGTTTTCATTTAATACATATTAGTTCCCGATATCCCACCGCCATTTTCACCTGACTCCCTGTTGGGATAATAACAGGGTGGGAGGTACCAAGAGATGGTATCTTTCCTAAGGCCAAGGTGTTTCAAGTAACTGTCGCCCCTATAAGCATGCCATAAGGGTTAATTTGGCTCGGCGAGTGGGACCCCTACTAGCAAACCACGCCTATAATTATCACAAGACAAAGGAAAGGCGTTACACCGTGAAATCGAACATGGAACTTTGACAGTTTGATGATTGATGACTGCGAGTTTCTCCTCATAGAAAACGGGAAACGGAGTTCATGAGATCAGGGGGAACTGATATCGTTTATTGTCTGAATTTGGGAAATATCGATGTCTCTTTGCACGTAGCTAGGCTTGAAAAAAAAATGAGGTAAATATTATTTACACTATAAACCAAATATTGCATTAACTTATGAAAGCTAGTTTTCCCCGCCATTATTCTATTACACAGTGTTATGTGAAAGTTCCTCCAATATTAATCCAAGCAATTCATACTAGGCCCTATACCCCACCATCATTTTCACCTAGCGCCCTGCTGGGATAATAACAGGGTCGGAGGTACTAAGAGATGGTATTTTCCCTAAGGTAGAAATGTTTCAAGTAACTTTCGCCCCTATGAACACGTCATAAGGGTGATTTTGGCTCACTGAGTGAAGCCCCTACTGAAAAACAACGCCTATAATTATCACAGAATAAAGGGATTTCAGACACTGTAAATATCACTTCAGTTTAGTGTCCTTTTTATTTTCAGATTTAATCAAGCACTGCATTAATTTGCGAAAATTTGATCCCATGCTATTATGCACTATCCTTGGTATTGAATAAGTCATCCTAAAGTTATTCAGAGGTTATGTTTAGAAGCCTCCAATTTTGTTTTCAGGCAATTCATGCTGGGCCCGATATCCCAATGCCATTTTCACCTGACTCCCTGCTGGGATAATAACAGGGTCGCAGGTACCAAGAGATGGTATCTTCCCTAAGGCCGAGGTTTTCAAGCAACTTTCGCCTCCATGAGCATGCCATAAGGCCCAATTTGGCTCGCCAAGTGGGACCCCTACTAGCAAATTACGCCAATAAGAACCACAATACAAAGGAAAGGCAATAGACCGTGAAATTGAACATAGAATTTTGACATTCGATGATTGATGGCTGCGAGTTTCTTCTCATAGAAAACGGGAAACGGGAGAATAACAGGGAAAAGGGGGTTAAACAATGTCGTTTATCGTTTTGGGATGGTGAATATGACTTTTTTTACCTCCCCGCCGGATACATATACAGTTTACAGTAGTTTTTGTTTTGAGAATTTTGTGTACACAAAGATACAGAAACCAATGAAGAAAGTAAACATAATGTAGATGCTTGTTATGTCTTTCTCAAAGGTCAGGGTAATGAATACAGGAAGTATATTTCTTTGCACGTAATTAGTTTTGAAATAGAGTGAGATCTTCAATATGGCTCTACTGCATTTTCTGTAGATTATGCAAAGTTGAACAGGGCATCATGAATGTTATGTTAAAGATCTTCCAATTTTGTGCTCAAACGCTACCTAGTAGACCCCGATATTCCATCGCCATTTTCAACCTGGCGCCCTGCTGGGATAATAACAGGTACCGAAATGTTAGAAGCAACTTTAGCCCCTATGATCATGCCATAGGGGTAATTTTGGCTTACCGAGTGGGCCCCCTGCTAGCAAACCACGCCTATAATGACCACAAAACAAAGGAAAGTCGCTGGACCATGAAATCGAACATGGAAGTTTGACATTTCGACGATTGATGACTAAGACTCCGTTTTCACAGAAAGCGAGAAACGGGAGAGCTACTGATATCAGGGATAATTGAAACCGTTGGCTAATATGCATGATGGGTATGTCTATTTTAAAGGTCTGGGTAACTGATACGGGAAATGTTGATGCTTCTTTGCACGGAATTAGACTTGAAAAGAATTGAGATTGTAATGATTACTCTAGTGCATTGTCTCTTTTACTTTCATTACAATCCAAACATTCCATTGTGTTATGAAAGCCTGTTCTTCGGCCATTGAACAGGGCCTCATAAATGCTAGGGGTTAAAAGCCTCAAATTTTAGTTGGGCATTGCATATTTCTTGTCCCACTGCCATTTTCACCTGACTCCCTGCTGGAATAATAACAAGGAGATGGTATCTTCCCTAAGGTAGAAGTGTTTCAAGTGACTGTCGACCCTATGAGCATGCCATAAGGGTGATTTTGGCTAGTCGAGTGGGACTCTTAATAGTAAACTACGCCAATGATAGCCACAATACAAAGGAAAGGCGTTAGACCGTGAAACTGAACATGAAAATTTGACATTTGATGATTGTTGATTGCGGATAGAAAACGGGAAACAGGAGAGTATATCGTTTATGGTTTTGAGATGGTGAATATGACTTTTTTAACTGCCCGCCGGGTACATATACAGTTTACATTAGTGTTTTGAGAATTTTATGTACACGAAGAAGGCTTCAGTCACCAAAGAGTCACCTTATCTCTCGATCCCTTGAATTTTCGGAATTTTTACCTAATTATATTAGTATCGATGTTATCATCATCGACATTATATGATTATTATAGTATCATCAAAATTCTGACATTTCCGAAAATCAAGAAAGAGAGAAAACAGGTGGAATCGTTTATTTAGGGAGGGTGGTTGTACTTACTGGATATATGTCGTCCTTAAAGGTCAGAGTAATGAATTTGGGAAATATCGATATTTCTTTGTACATAACTAGACTTGAAATAGATTGAGATCATATACATCTTTCTAATGTATTCTAATGAGCATGCCATAAGGGTGATTTTGGCACGACGAGTAGGACCCCTGCCATATAACTACGCCTATAATAACCACAAAACAAAGGAAAGGTGTTAGTCCGTGAAATCGAACCTGGAAATAGACATTTCGATGATAGATGACAGCGAGTCTCTTCTCACAGAAAATGGGAAACGGGAGGGTAACGGAGACTGTTTATTGTGTGAGAAATAGTGAACATATAGGCGAGTCTTTCTAAATGGTCAAATCTATGAGTATAGGAAACGTGCAAAATATCAGTTTCTTTCTGTTCAACATGTAGATATACAAGTAACAAGACTTTCAAGAGACTAATTTTTTTTTTTTTTTTTTTTCATTTTGACAATTATTCAAGTACTGCATTAATTTGCGAAAAATCTATTTTCAGGCTATAATGCACTATTTTTGTTATTGAAAAGGGCATCGTAAAGTTATCCAGATGTCATGTACAGAAGCTTCCAATTTCGTTTTCAGTCAATACATATTAGACCCGATATCCCACTGCCATTTTTGACCTGACTCCCTTCTGGGATAATAATAGGGTCCGGGGTACCAAGATATGGTATCTCCCCCAACACCGCTGTGTTTCAAGTAACTTTCGCCTTTATAAACATGTTACAAGGGTGATTTTGCCTCACCGAGTGGGCTCCCTGCTAGTAAACCACGCCTACAATAATCAAAGATCAAAAGAAACGCGTTAGACCGTGAAATTGAACATCGAAATTTGACATATCGATGATTGATGACAGAGATTTTTTTCTCATAGAAAATGGGAAACCGGAAGGTAACTGAAATTGTATATTGTCTCAGAGATGGTAAATATAGTATTTCTTAAAGGTCAGATGTATAATCATGTGAAGCACGCAAAATATCAATGGTCCTTCATGTGTGTCATGAAAATCCGTAGTTCATTAGGCTTAAAAAATAATAATAATAAAAAACAAGTATAATAATGTCGTAATCATTACATTAATCAATGCTCCCTCTGAAAGTTTATTCTTAGACCATCATGTAGTATCATAAGCACTGAGCAGGATATCATAAATATGAAGCGAATCTTCCAATTTCGCATCCAGTCAATACATATTGGGCCCGATATCCCACTGCCTTTTTTGAACCGACTCCCTGCTGGGATAATAACAGGGTCGCAGGTACGAAGAGATGGTATCTTCCCTAAGGCCGGAGTGTTTCAGGCAACTTTCGCTTCTGTGAGCATGCCATAAGGGTGATTTTAGCTCACTGAGTGGGCCCCCTACTAGCAAACCACGCCCACAATGACCAAAGAACAGAGGAAAGGCGTTAGACCGTGAAATTGAAAATGGGAAACAGAGGAACTGTTGCTTAAATATGGTCCATTTCTTGCGCTCTACTATTACTGACCTTACTTGCTTTTCGTGAATATACAGAGCATTGTGTATGTGTTTTAGTACATCAGAGCAAAGTAAAAAAACAAGATATTGATGTTTCTTCGTGTGTAACAAAGGTGTTTGGGTAGAGAAACACACTTCAGATCAAATTATATACGATTCACACATACTTTCAACAGAAGACAGATATACTATGTGTATTTTCCGATCATAATGCAAACAAAAGCTATATTCACATTAATGTAAATATAGCAACACATAAGAGAAAATATTATATATTAATACACTTTACTCTGAATAATTAGCATGGTGTTCATAAGCACAAATCCTTTCATTTCCATATTTAGTATCTTGTTAAATCAAATATTTCCATTTTTCAAGTCGCTTCCCGCTGTGTTAATAACAGGGTTCGGGGCAGTAATTAATGGTACTCTCCTGTAGGCTGAAAAGTCACAAGCAACTTTCGCATCTATGAACAAGCCATAAGGGTGACTTTAGTTCACATCGTGAGTCCCCCGCTGATAAGCCACGCCCACAATGAAAATCCAATATTAAAAGTCATCTTATAATATTTGTAGTAAAAGGAAATTCGAATAAAAACTAATGTTTCGCAATGCGTGCAGTATGCAAGGGACATACAGTCTGACATAAATACACCCATTTTTACACTCAGCAGATGCATATTCCCCCGATACCTCACTACCTTCTTTCAAGTGGCTCCCTGCTGTGATAATAACAGGGTCAGAGATACTCAGAGATGGTATCTCAAAGACGTAGAGATTTCACAGGCAATTTTCGCCTCTATGAACAAGTCATAAGGGCGACTTTGGCTCGGAGAGTGGGCTCCCCGCTGGTAAACCACGCCTCCTCTGACCACAAAGTAAACAAAAGGCGTCAGGCCGTGAAATCGAACATAGCAGTTTGACAGTTCGATGATTGATGATGGCGACTCTCCTGGGCTTTTTGCTGATGATTTCGCTAATTGCGAAATAAACACACATATAGGGTCTGCATAACGGAACTGTCAGGTCCTTTACATATCAATTTGTCATGAGTCCATTTTCATTGACAGATTAACATGATTTATAGACATACAGATTAACATCATTTATTTACATTAATATATTGATAGATAAATTAACACAACAGGATATTCATAGGCAGATTAACACAAACATACCTATTCTAGTGAATAGGCTATAAAAGCAAATGAAAATGAGTTATGCTTTATGCATGATTTCTTGAGGCCACTGATGAAAATCCTATTAATGTTAATAACAAACATAATATTTGTAGCAAAAATATAGGAATAAGACAAATTTTTTTGAGTAAGAATATAAATACTGGCAATGTGTACAATGCTTGACTGTATGCAAGGGGCATACAATTTGACAAACATTTTTACACTCAGCTGATGCATATTCCCCCGATACCTCACCGCCATTTTTCAAGCCGCTCCCTGCTGTGATAATAACAGGGTCGCAGGTACCAAGAAATGGTATCTCTAGGAGGAAGAGTTTTCACAAGCAACTTTCGCCTCTATGAACACGTCGTAAGGGCGACTTTGGCTCGCAGAGTGGGCTCCCCGCTGGTAAACCACGCCTCCTCTGACCACAAAATAAACAAAAGGCGTCAGACCGTGAAAACGAACATGGTCAGTTTGACAGTTTGATGATCGGTGATGGCCAGTCTTTCTTCCCCGGGATTTTTTATTGATGATTTCGCTCACTGTTTGGGGTTTCCTATGAAGACAGTATATAAATTATGCACGAATATGCACAAAAACTATAGATTTTCGGTAACCTTTCTTCCTGTTTGATAAGCGAATTTGTTAAGTAATTAGATTTTCTCAAAGCCTTTAATATTTTCTTTCTGGGTTCTCTATAAGAATATAGTGATATTTATAATGATAATAATAACAATGAATGCACTAATGATAAGAAAATAAGTAAAATAAAATAAAAATTATCACATACTCGAATACACAGATATTGTCATATTATGTGTTCTGAACCTAATATTAAACCAATCACCAAAGTCTCACGAGAAAAATAATACTCTTTAAGAAGTTTTTACATTACTTAGGTAATAATTCGATTTTTTGGGCTGCAACTTTCACTAAGGATAAGTCCGATATGCGAAGCTTAGCCTCGCCCGGGCTATGCCCATGAGGGGAACCCGGCCTGTGTCGACTAATGTCGACTCGCTCACGTGTGTCAACTGGTGCTGACTCGGCTGAACCTAGTCCTTGCACGCCGTGGTGCCCAGCCACAGCAGTAACCTCCAGGCGACAGTTGCAACTTCTCGTGGGGCGCGAACCGCCGACCCCTCGGATGAGAGGCCGACACGTTACCACTGCACTAGCCCGGAGGCTAACTTTCACTAAATGCAGTCTATTACTTATTAATAGAGACTGATGTGCTACTAAAGTAAATTCATGATGTTACCGGATTCTCAAGTATCATATTAGATACTAAGTACATCGATTCATCATAAGCAAAAACACCTAAATTCAAGTCCTCTACATATTAATTTGTCATGAGTTCATTTTCATACTCGACTGATGCATACAGAGTTAATCCCACCGCCATCTTTCAAGTGGCTCCCCACTGTGATAATAACAGGGTCGCAGGTACCAATAGATGCTATCTCTAGGGGGAAGAGGTTTCACAAGCAACTTTCACCTCTAAGATCACGCCATAAGGGCGACTTTGGCTCGCAGAGTGGGCTCCCCGCTGGTAAACCACGCCTCCTCTGACCACAAAGTAAACAAAAGGCGTCAGACCGTGAAATCGAACATGGCAGTTTGACAGTTCGATGATTGATGAAGCCGACTTTCTCCCTCTTGGGGGTTTGCTGATAAATTCACTCATTACTTGGGGTTTCCTGTGGCGATATTACCAAATCATGCAAGAACATGCGCAAAAAGTATATATTTTTGTGGGAACTTTTGTGTTCATTTAATGTTTGATGTACCAATTGTTAGCTAATTAAGTTTTGCTCTCTAAGCCTTTACCGTTTTCTTTCTAGGGATGTCCGTAAAAATACACTGATGTTTATGATAACGCTGAATACGCAATAAGACATTAAATAAAACGAAAAAATATACACAGATAATGTCTAACACTAATGTGTTCTGACCTGAAAATTAAACCAATCACCAATGTTTCATTAGAAAAAAATAATACGTTAAGATACTATTACTGTTACTAATTATATATATATTTTTTTTTTTTTTTTTTGGGGGGGGCAGCTTTCACTACAGACTATTATTTATTAATAATGATTGATGTGTTACTAAAGTAATTTCATGATGTTACCGAATTCTCACGTATCGTATATATTTTATTGATATATATATATTTTTTTTTTTTAATTCTATACTTTGTATATCGATTCATTACATACAAACACACATAACCTCTGTATAACGGTAATCTCATGTCCTTTAGATATTAATTTGTCATGAGTCCATTTTCATACTCGGCTGATGCATACAGTGTTAACCACCATGTCCCACCTCCATTCTCCAAGTGGCTCCTCACTGTGATAATAACAGGGTTCGAGGTACCAAGAGATTCTGTCTCTATCAGGCAGTGGTTTCACGAGCAATTTTCGCCTCTATGAACACGTCGTAAGGGCGACTTTGGCTCGCTGAGGGGCTCCCCGCTGGTAAACCACGCCTCTTCTGACCACAAAGTAAACAAAAGGCGTCAGACCGTGAAATCGCACATGGTCAGTTTGACAGTTCGATGATTGATGATGCGACTTTCTCTCCTCTGGGTTTTTGCTGATGATTTCGCTCACTGCTTGAGGTTTCCTGTGTCCAGTCTACACAGATTGTGCATAAATATGTATATGTTTAAATATGTTTACATCATAACTAACGTTCCTATTGTCATGAGTCCATATTCATACTCGGTTGATGCATACAGAGTTAACTACCATAGCCCACCGCCATTCTTCAAGTGGCTCCCTACTGTGATAATAACAGGGTCGCAGGTACCAAGAGATGCTATCTCTACGAGGAAGAGTTCTCACAAGCAACTTTCGCCTCTAAGACCACGTCATAAGGACGACTTTGGCTCGTAGAATGAGCTCCCCGCTGGTAAACCACGCCTCCTCTGACCACAAAGTAAACAAAAGGCGTCAGACCGTGAAATCGAACATGGCAGTTTGACAGTTCGATGATTGATGATGCGACTTTCTCTCCTCTGGGTTTTTGCTGATGATTTCGCTCACTGCTTGAGGTTTCCTGTGTCGAGTCTACACAGATTGTGCATAAATATGTAGAACCGGAAATATCTGTTGAAGCTTTTACATTCTTTTTCTGTTTGATAAGAAAATTGTTTGGTAAATAGGTTCATTCTCTGAGCTCTTAAAGCTGTAGTTAATGCTCACATTAAGAATACACTAATGTCTGTGCCGTGTAATACCCATATTTTATACCATATTTTAAGCACTCACAGTCTTGTCTTTTACATATAATTGTTACATTCCTGTCATGAGTCCATATTCACACTTGGCTGATGCATATTAACTACCATATCCCACCGCCATCTTTGAAGTGACTCCCTGCTGTGATAGTAACAGAGTCTGAGGTACCAAGAGCTGCTATCTCTACGAGAAAGAGTTTTCACAAGCAACTTTTGCCCTTATAAACACGACAAAAGGGCGACTTTGGCTCGCAGAGTGGGCTACCCGCTGGTAAACCACGCCTCCTCTGACCACAAAGTAAACAAAAGGCGTCAGACCGTGAAATCGAACATGGCAGTTTGACAGTTCGATGATTGATTAAGGCTATTCTCTCTCTCTCTCTCTTGAGATTTTGCTGAAGATTTCGTTCATTGCTTGGGGTTTCCTATGGCGATACTGCACAAATTAATTGCGACTATATGCAAATGTACATGTTTCTTCAAACTTTTGCAGTATTTTTCTGTCTGAATTGTTTTTATCATTATCAGAGCCTTCATTTTTTTCTAGGTTGTCCTTGAAAATATAGTGATATTTATAAAGATAATTATAACACTGTATGGAATAATGATAAGGAAGTAAACGCATATATACTCTGCTTTACGGCGCTATCATGTCCTTTACATGCAAACTTGATATGAGTCCATTTTCATACCACGCTGACGCATATTAACCACAGTTTACACACGAATATGCACAAATGCATATATTTGATGGAAACATTTTGTATTCTCTTTCTGTCTGAAAATTGTTTATCAATTAGGGTCACTCTATGCCTTAAAAAGATGCTAGGTTGTCCGTAAAAATATAATGATATTTATGATTTTAAGCACTGCATAAATAATGAAAAAAATTAAAAAATAAATTTGTTTTTTTTTTTCAATTTAAAATTAAGCCAATGCTACATGAAATATAATTAAGAATAATAACGTCTAATTTACTTCTGTAAAATTATTAAGACAAATGTGACATTTTTTGGGGGAGGGGGCTTCCTCTAAATATAGTCTATTACATATGAAGACTGAATTACATGAAAAAAGGAATAATAATGTGCTACTGATGTAATTTCAAGATGAAATTAATTATGAAAGCAACACTTAAGATGGACATTTATTAGGTCTAAATTAAATAAGGGAAAGGGCCATACGCTGCCACTTCACGTCCTTTTCAGTGATCAGAGAGGAGACGAAATATGGAAACGAAATTACACTGAAACATGGCGAAGAGACCCGTAGAGTCAATGTACATCGCCAAATAGCAAAGTAAACGCTACAGGTTGATCTAGTGTAAACACACGCACACACACACATATACACTTTATAGAATATTTTCTTTACATCTTAATTAGTGTTCCCGTTGTCATGAGTCCATATTCATACTCGGCTGATTCATCTTAACCCCCCCTATCCCGTCGCCATCTTTCAAGTGGCTCCCTAATGTGATAATAACAGGGTCGCAGGTACGAAGAGATGCTATCTCTACGAGAAAGAGTTTACACAAGCAACTTTCACCTTTATAAACACGTCAAAAGGTCGACTTTGGCTCGCAGAGTGGGCTCCCCGCTGGTAAACCACGCCTCCTCTGACCACAAAGTAAACAAAAGGCGTCAGACCGTGAAATCGAACATGGCAGTTTGACAGTTCGATGATTGATGATGGCGACTCTCTCTCTCTCTCTCTCTCTCTCTCTCTCTCTCTCTCTCTCTCTCTCTCTCTCTCTCTCTCTCTCTCTCTCTCTCTCTCTCTCTCTCTCTCTCTCTCTCTCTCTCTCTCTCTCTCCTGGGTTTTTGTTGATGATTTCGTCAATTGCTATGGGTTTCCTATGGCGACGTTGCACACTTACTCACAAAGATACACAAATGCATGTTTGTTCGAACTTTTGTATTCTCTTTCTGTCTGAGCATAATTTATCAGTTAGGTTCATTCTCTTTTTTTTTCTTCTTCTTTTGCTAAGTTGGCCGTGAAAATAAAGATAATTATAACGCTGAATACAATAATGACAAGGAAATAAACACATAGAGTCTGCATAACGGTACTGCCAGGTTCTTTACATATAAGATTGCTATGAGTCCGTTTTCATTCTCAGTTAACACATATTAACCACCCATATATCCTATATCCTGTGGCGAGTCTATATTGTTTACATGCGAATATGTATTATCTTTTTGTCTGAGAATTGTTTGTCAATTAGGTTTGCTCCAAGTCTTTTAAAAAAATTCTAGGTTGTCCATAAAAATATAGTGGTATTTGGTAGAAAAACTTACAAATTTAACAGTGAATACAGCAATAAGGATAATAAAATTAAATATTTTGTATATGTACGCTGTCAGATACTGTTTTTTCTGGATTTTGAATTGAGAAAACCACCCATACTTCATGAAATATTAATACATTTAAGAAAAATAATGTGTACTTTATGTATGTAAAATATTAAGATGATTATATATGATGTTTTCTGGTGGGAGAGTGGCTTCTGCTAAATATAGTGTATTACATATGAACACTAAATTCTTTGAAAAAATCATGTGCTACTGAAGTAATTACATGATAGCTAATTTTCACATATCGTATTTTTAGCCTCTTTTTATCACTTCTTTACTCTAAGCACATTGTTTTTTGCTGATGATTTCGCTCATTGCTTGGGGTTTCCCTAGCCAATACAAATTGCGTATGAATATAATCGTATCTATTTCTCGAAACTTTAGTACTTTCTTTTATAATATAAGGGTTTACCAAAAAGGTCCATTTTCTGAGCCTTTTGGTATTTTCTTTTCTATAGTGTTTATCAAAAATAATGATGCAATACCATAAGGGCATCATGCAGATTGATTATAAATAAAATGCTTTCATTAAGAACGCAAATTTCTATACCATGTGTAATACCCAGTAAACTAATATTTTCTTTGAAGATATTTTATTTCCATCGATTCTCTTTTTTTATTTTACTTATTCATTTAGTTTTCTTTTCACTTTCTTGGGGAGTGGGGGGGGGTCGGGCTTCCCCTGAATAGGAAATATTGTTCACATATAAAAGAACTAATGATTGAAAAGTTAATGGAGTGTGCTGATCAAGAATCTATACCATATTTTTCCCCTTGTTTTTCAAAAAAAAAAAAAAAAAAAAAAAAAAAAAAAAAAATATATATATATATATATATATATATATATATATATATATATATATATATATATAATATATTGATTCGTATAAAAACTATTAACGCCCACGGATCAGAATACATCCTCCACTTTCCATATCTCAGCCTATAATAATACCCACACACAGATATAGATAGATAGATAATATAACGGCGCGGTCTTGTCTTTTATATTTCATCGTGATGCATATTGCCCACCCATATTCCACAGCCATTGTTCCTGTGGCTCCCTGCTGTGATAATAACAGGGTCCGAAGTAACAAGAGATGTTATCTCTATCAGATAGAGTTTTCGCAAGCAACTTTCGCCTCTATGAGCACGTCATAAGGGCGACTTTGGCTCGCAGAGTGGGCTCCCCGCTGGTAAACCACGCCTCTTCTGACCACAAAGTAAACAAAAGGCGTCAAACCGTGAAATCGAACATGGCAGTTTGACAGTTCGATGATTGATGGCAGTGACCCTCTCTCTCCTGGGTTTTTGCTGATGATTTCGTTCATTCCTTGGGGTTTCCTGTGGTGACGCTGCCCAAATTATGCACGATTATATACAAATGTATGTTTCTTCGAACTTTTGTATTCTCTTTCTGTCAGAAAATTATCATTCTCAAAACTTCATTTTTTCTTGGTTGTCCGTGTAAATATAGTGATATTCACAAAGATAATTATAACATGATGCGATAATGATGAGGAAATAAACGCATATAGACACTGCATGGCAACACTGTCATGTTTGCACTGTCATGAGTCCATTTTCATAATCGGCTGATGCATATTAACCAGCCATATCCCGTGGCTAGTCCGTATAGTTTACACACGAATATGTACAAATGTATTCATTTGATGGAACTTCTTTATTCTCTTTCTGTCTGAAAATTATTTATCAATAAGCCTCTAAAAAAAATCTAGGGTTTTCCGTAAAAAAAAATATTGATATTTATAAAGCTAATTTTAATTATGAATACAACAGTGATAATGGAAATAAAATGAAAAACTAAACATAGTGCCAGATACCTTTTTTTTTTATTCTTAACATAAAATTAAGTCAATCACAAATGTTTCATGAAATATTACAAATAAGAAAATCAACGTTTACTTTACTGTTTTCGGTCTAGTACTCATATGTGCTACCTGAAGTAATTTCGTGAAGATAGTTGATTTTCATTTTGCATATTTTTAGCCATTTTATCACTCCTATACTCGACTGATCCAGTGCAAACCCACATGTACACTTGCATAAACACACACGTACACACATATATATACATATATACATATATATACTTTATGTAACAGCACTGTAATTTTCTTAACGTCATAACTAACATTCCTATCGTCAGGAGTCCATATCCATACTTGGCTGATGCAGAGTTAACTACTATATCCCACCACCATTCTTCAAGTGGCTCCCTACTGCGATAATAACAGGGTCGCAGGTACCAAAAGATGCTATCTCTACGAGGAAGAGTTCTCACAAGCAACTTTCGCCTCTGTGAGCATGTCGTAAGGGCGATTTTGGCTCGCAGAGTGGGCTCCCCGCTGGTAAACCACGCCTCCTCTGACCACAAAGTAAACAAAAGGCGTCAGACCGTGAAATCGAACATGGCAGTTTGACAGTTAGATGACTGATGATGGCGAGTCTCTCTTGGGTTTTTTGCTGATACTTTCGGTCACTGTTTGGGGTTTCCTATGGCGACAGTACATACATTATACGCGAATATGCACATAAAGTATATTTTCAGTTTCTTTCTATTGTTATGCTAATGGTTTAGCAATTAGGTTCACTTTCAAAGCCTTTGAGATTTTCTTTCTGTGTTGTCTGTAAAAACAGAATGGTGTTTATTATGATGATAATAGCACTAATGATAATAAAATAAATAAAACGAAAAATATTGTTCATATTAAATATACATATATTTTTATATACTATTTGTATTCTGACCTTAAAATTAAACCAATCGACCAATATTTAACGAGGAAAATAATACATTTAACCCAATCGGCAAGAATACATGCAATGCCCAATGTAATACAAGTTTATTTATTGTATTTACACATTGATGGCTCTACAAGTGCTTAGTCACCAAGGAGTTATTAGTTCTACCTATCTCACCTGTTTACCCTTTTCCTAGACTTTGCATTATTTCATTGCCTTATATTTTATCGAGATTTTAATAACAATTTAACAATAATAACATCAATAACAATAACAAATGTATCGATGTCAACTGTATTAAAAAGAAAAGCACGGTTTCCCGCCAATTCAAGGAAATGGGGAAATCAGGATCGGTCACTAGGACCTCCTGATAGACTCCTTGCTGGCTGAGCACATGTTGAGCCATCTCTAACAAAATTCACAAAAGAAACTACAGGGGACAGAACATAAATCCGGGGCGGCTGTGTTAACAAGAGTAACGTTTAGATTTTTTTTTTTTTTTTTTTTTTTTTTTGTTACACTTTCACTAAATAGAGTCTATTACTTTTAATAAAGATGTGCTGCAAAGTGATTTCATGATGTTGGCTGATTCTCGTGTATTGTATTAGATTTTTTTTTTACACTATGTACATCAATTCATCAAATGCAAACACTCACATAAACAACACTCCCATGTTCTTTACATATTAACTTGCATACACGGCTAATGCATACAGTATTAACCCCCATATCCCACCGCCATCTTTCAAGTCGCTCCCTACTGTGATAATAACAGGGTCGGAGGTACCAAGAGATGCTATCTCCCCTAGAGGGAAGAGGTTTCGCAAGCAACTTTCGCCTCTATGAGCACGTCGTAAGGGCGACATTGGCTCGCAGAGTGGGCTCTCCGCTGGTAAACCACGCCTCTTCTGACCACAAAATAAACAAAAGGCGTCAGACCGTGAAATCGAACATGGCAGTTTGACAGTTCGATGATTGATGGCGAGTCTCTCTCTCTATTGGGTTTTTGCTGATGATTTAGGTCACTGTTTGGGGTTTCCTATGGCGATTGTATATATATATTATGCAGGAATATGCACACAAAAATATGTTTTCGGTAAGCTATTCGGTTTCTTTTTGTTTGAGCAATTAGGTTCATTTTCAAAGCCTTTGACATTTTCTTTCTGTGTTGTCTGTAAAAAATATAGTGATATTTATTATGGACAATAATAACACTGAATACACTAATGATAAGAAAATAAAACGAAAAAATACTTTCCTGATTAAATATACGCAGATATTGTCATATACTATTTGTACTCGGAACTTAAACCAAATCATTAAAGTAATCACCAATGTTTCACGAGCAAAATAATACATTTAAGAAGAGTAACGTTCACACTTTTCTGAGTTGCAACTTTCACTAAGTACTGTCTATTACTTTTAATAAAGATTTGCTGCCGGTTCTCATGTATTGTAGCACATTTTTTCACTTTACACTATGTACATCGATTCATCAGATACAAACACTCACATAAACTCTGTATAACGGTACTCTCATGTTCTTTACATATTAACTTGCCATGAGTTCATTATCATACACGACTAATTCATAGTTTT
>NC_051392.1:1901617-1909117 GCF_015228065.2 Penaeus monodon | reverse complement strand
CACACACACACACACACACACACACACACACACACACACACACACACACACACACACACACACACACATATAATAATAATAATAGTAATAATAATAATAACATCAATAATAATAATGATTATATGATAGTAGTAGTAGTAATGATAAGAATAAGAATAACATCAATGATAATATTGTGAAAGTGATGATAATAACAATATTAAATTAATAAAGGAATAAAATAACACGGGATACAATAAATACATTGCAATTTAGATCAAATTGCGTATAAAATGTACTTACTGACTGCGTGCAATACAAAGAAAAACGTAAAAGATACTATAAGGATATATATATATATATATATATATATATATATATATATATATATATATGTATTATATGTGTGTGTGTGTGTGTGTGTGTGTGTGTGTGTGTTTCACGGGTCACCAGAAAAACACTTGGCTTGTCATAATCATTTATTTCGACCTGAAATAATTTTTGACATAAATAAATGTTTACCCAAAATCTTATAAATTGGATCACAATAAACAAAATACATACCAAAGCACTATAAAATGAAATAGATATTGAAATAATCAAAATGTATGTGCAAATTTATGCAAACTTTAATGAAAACAAAATTACATATATAATATATCGACATTAAATCTTGATATCAATTATACATCCTCAGACAATATCAAATTGCATAGTAAATAATATAATCATATGATTTTCCAAGAAATAGAATGTGTCAAAATATTAACTCAATTGCAAAGGAAAATTAAACCTACAACATTGCCTCATCTGGTGAGCGTGAAGTATCATCTTGTTTCTCCACTTAAAATAGATGATCTCCTTTAGCAATCTGCAATCTGCTACTCTAGATGCTTATCAACAATTCCAGCATCAAAAATATAAGAAAGATAGGCTGGCAAATATATAATACAGTTTCAAAAACCTACCATCTGAATCTATGTTTACAATTTAAGATTCCCATGCGCTACCAAAATTTCCCATCATGCTCAGCACACATACACACACACACAAAAAAAAAAAAAAAATATTGGACGTGCGTGATAAAATAACAGAAAAGAACAGAATGTTATTAGTTTGAACAAACTAATGATACAATATATATATATATATATATATATATATATATATATATAACGTGAAAATAATTAACTAATCTATACTAATACTAAACCAAAAAAAGAATACTTTGTGGATAGATTACATTAGAAATAAAAGCCACGGTGGAACTGATAATTTGCATTGTTAGAAACTCCTCTTAGGCTGCAAAAGTGGTGTTTATAAAAGCGAACATGGCAGTAATGAGGAAAATTATACTCTTGAGATGTTTATCGGTTTGTTTTAACCTAATAATGATAATAACAATGATGTAAATCGTTTTTAAAATAAAAATAACTGCAACGAAAATCATAACGAAACATCAGCCGCAATGATAATGACACAGCAATGACCGTATTAACAGTGAATGGTGATAAAATTGATGATAATAATTTTAGCCATAATGATAACTTTAGCAATAATAGCGATGATAATAACAATCAAACATAACCCCATTCTGATATGCCAAAACAAAATACGGGTCGTGCAGAAAATTTATATAGCACAGTCTACCCTTAACCATTTTCTTCCTTACTACGGAACAAACCCGTATCCCGTTTTCTATGAACAGGCCCTCAGGTGGGTCACTCTGCCTTTCGACCATCGATCAGGCTAAGTGTCAAACTGTCATGTTCAATTTCACGCTCCAACACCTTGTGTTTGTTTTGCGGTCGATGTGGGCGGGGTTTAATAGCGGGGAGCCCACACTGCGAGCCAAAGTCGCCCTTATAGCGTGCCCATAGAGGCGAAAGTTGCCCGCCACGCGTCGCCTCCAGGGATGATACCATCTCCAGGTACCTCTAACCCTGTAATTACCCCAGCGGGAGGCCAGACTGGGGGGGAAGATATATGGTCGGTGGGTATCGTATCGTATATTCGAAAGGTTTCGGACAACGGGAGGGAATTCTTGTGTATTCGGAGGGTTTCGGACAATGGCAGGGAATTCTGCTGAGTCATGGCTGGGCCCGTCAGACAATCGTTTTTCTTTGTTATTTTTGTTGGTGTGGGGTTCGTGTGTTTGTTGTTTTTGTAGGCATTGAGAAGAGCGGAGGGTAAGGAAATAGTAGTGGTTAAGTAAGGAATTTCAAAATGCTCCGAAAGTTAAATAATTTTGAAAAGCACAACGGAAATCGTCGTATTTTTTTTTATTCACGTAATTGGATACCCTATTTTTACGTAATTATTTTTCGTCCATAACCCTAAAAGAAAGAAAGAAAAAATATATATATATAAAGACCATACGACTTGCTAAACGCATTTTCAAACTTTTAAAACTTTAATGAGGATGAATAAATAAAACGGAAAGATTAGCAATGAAATAACAGGAGAGAGTGGCCGCAAAAAAAAAAAAAAAAAAAATCTTTTTGCAATTTCAACTCGTTTTGTTGCTCTTTAAAATTGCAGATTCGAGGTTTTGTTTGGTTCCAGTCTACGGTTAATATTGCATTACTCTGCATGAATTATTGAACAGGTTCTCCGGAACAGGGTTTTATATATATATATATATATATATATATATATATATATATATATATATATATATATATATATATATATATATATATATATATATATATTATATATATTATTATTATTATTTGTTATATTCATATATATATTATATATATATATATATATATATATATATATATATATATCATATATATTATATATAGTATAGTAGTTTGAATTATCATGAACAGAACGTCATAATTACTGTTGCTACTATATATCTGTTATATTCATTAATGTTATTGTGACCATTTTCTTTAATATTACAGTTTCTGTTAGTTTTATTTATGCAATTATTATTTAATTGCCATTATCACTTCTACTACTGTTATTAATATTATCACCAATACAATTATCATTACTGCTGTTATTGTTATCAATGTTATCAGTGTTATTAGAAGTACTATCATATAATTGCAGTTGCTGTTATTAACGATATGGGTGTTACCGTCTAATTGTCATGTATATATATTATTTATCACCGTCTGAACAAAATATTCAGTGTATTAATTAGTGTATTTTATTTATCTATTTACCTCTAAAATATTGTTTGGTTTCGTTTCTCTTTAGAGAATGGTTTTCTACGAAGAGATGTTCTGAGTATAACCTGCATCCAGTTGGTTGTTTGCAAAGACAGGCACACAGATGCATACATGCACACACGGTCGTACAAACACGCACACACATACACATACACTCACACACACACACACACACACACACACACACACACACACACACACACACACATATATATATATATATATATATATATATATATATATATATATATAAATGTATATAGAGAAGAAAAGTGAAAGATAAAAAGAAAGTGAGGCCGATTTAGGGGTGGGCAGTTGCCTGTTATGCCCAGGGACCTTCACATATTTTTTTTTCTGAAGCCATATATACATATATATTTTTGTGGTGATAATTATTTGCAGAAATTATTCATAAATTGGTAACCGTTGATTACCATACTTGTTTTTTTTTACAGTGTTATATTAACTGTCATCTTAGACCATTTTCATTTAATCTAAGTTCATCCGAAGATTATAAAAATATAATCTGTCTTTTACGAAGATCGACCACTACATGCTTTATTGAACGCAAATAGTTTTGTAGTTTTAGCCTTCAGTATTGGGAAGAATATGCTTAATAATGCATTTTCTGTTGTACAGTTACTTGAATATCTTTAAAAGAATCTCTCTGAATCTGTCGAAAAGCCTCCATATCTTTATACCTGGCCTGAGAAAGAGATATGCCTTTACTGCGTACATACGCGTGTGTATGCATTATATATATATGTGTGTGTGTGTGTGTGTGTGTGTGCATATATACATGTGTATGTATATATATATATAAATATATTCACGTGTATATGTATACATACACATATGTATGGATGTTGCTATATATGTGTGTGTGTGTGTGTAGTGTGCCCTTTTCTTAATCTCTATCTTAAAATATTATACCCAAACCAATGTGTCATAAAAACATTTTTTCTTTTTCTTTTTTTTTACCCCTTAACCTATAGTTGACGTTTTTATTTTCCAGACATTGCAAGGAGCAGCTTCTGACTACCTACACCAGGTCCCAACTCGATAACATTTCTTTTTTTTGCTTTTCTTTCTTTTCTTTTGCGGGCAGATATAGAAAAAGAGAATAATAATAAATCATCAAGAATTCTGGATTATCCCGCATCTCGACTTTTTCTCGCCTTTTTAGTTTCCTCCCTGTTTATCACGTCCCACTCCTGCTTCACCGGAATTCTATTAACACTCAGGCAGTTTTTTATATTTTCATTATTAACTTTTTTTCTTTATCTCTCTAATTGTGTTCTATACGTGTTCACCCTCATCCTATAACTGCTCTTCTTTCGAGTTGGAAAATAAAGTTTATTATGACTTGTGGATGCAATTTTCCGCCGGCAGGAAATTAATATTGCTATGTACCTGTAAACGCGTGCACACAAATATATATATATATATATATATATATATATATATATATATATATATATATATATACGATGCTTTATTAGAATTAAAATGATGATAATTACCTAAAAGGTAACACCGGCACTCTCCGTGGAAGGGAACTGGGGACCCTACCACGTACTCACTCCAAGAGCAAACTTGAATCATATTTGACGAGAATGTTCATACTTTTAACTCAAGAGACTCGAGTTGTATATCAAGTGGCAAGTAGTACAAACATACTTTTCGGTCTTTGGTCAACATTCAGGCATAATCAGCTGTTTAGCTCATGAGACTATATATATATATATATATATATACATATATGTGTGTGTGTGTGTGTGTGTGTGTACGTGTATGTATATATATATATATATATATATATATATATATATATATATATATATATATATATAAATATAAGGAATTTAGATTGGATGTTTCACTTATCATAATCTGGGAAAGACAAATCCATACCATCTGTAAAAAAATAATAATGAATGATAAAACAGAGAGTGAGAGGAAAAAAAACATAAAAGCTCGAAAAAATAAAAGAAAAAATGAAATAAAAGAGAAAGAAGATCAGGAAATAATAAAAGGAAGAACGAAACAAAAAAGAAAAAGGAAAATCAAATAGCTTTCTGCGAAGCATTATTTTTTTTAGATCAGAAAGCAGGCGAGAGAAATAATTGGAAATGCCAAATAAAATATGCAAATTAGAGAATGCATTGGAGGTGCAGAAAGTACAAATTCTATTTTGAACCTGAATTGGCAAAACTCATAAACTATCAGTCTGAAATAATAATAATAATAATAATAATGATAATGATAATAATGATAATAATAGTAATAATAATAATAAATAAATAAATAAAATAAAAGGTACGAGTAAGTATCTGCAAATAAGGAAATACTGACGCTTCATTCTCTCTCTCTATCTCTTATCTATGGAAGAAAAACCCACAATACAAAAACTAGTCTAGTCGGACGCTAAATTCTTTCAAAGCAGGTGGCGATGAAGAAATTGTGAGTTGCATTAAGCGTAACGTAACTTATGCAACAGAGCGTAATTTCAACATTCAGTTTGTATGGATACCATCTCATGTTGGCATACGCAAGCACGACCACGTAGACAAATTGGCGAAAGAAGCCTGCAGCAAGGATATTGTGAACATAGATCTTGGGATGCCTCTTGCTAGGGTTGCATATATATTGAAAAGTTCTCATAAGGAAGAACTAGTAGATCTGATTAACACTCAAAGGCCTGAAAGCTGTACCATAAGGCACTACGATCAGTATAGGATGGCAAGCCTTCCTATGGGTGGCACCGAAGTCAAACCAGACATTGTGACGTGGTTATTGCCAGAATACGTTTAGGTTACAGAATGTACTGGCAACTGCACGGTGCAAGAAGTGCAGATGAATCTAGATGTAGACTGTGTAACGAAGAAAACAAACGAACGCTTGAGCACTATATCTCGGAATGTCATGTGATACAGCCTTTCAGACCACCTAACATGAGGTATAAAGAACTATGTGAATATTTCATTTCATCTGATATATTGGAAGATATACTCGTACTATACCCTAAATTTACTATGTGATAACTCCCGTATGCAAATAACAGTGTTATTCAAACACAGTGGCAAAAGCATATGTAAGTAATAATTTTTGTATGATGTATGACTTATATTTATATTTTACCTTGTACAACTACAGTAGTTACAGACTACTGTACAATGTTAGATATATGTAAAACTGTAATCATGATTGCCCACGCCTGAGCAGATAGCCAGGGTGGTAAATAAACTTACTTAACTTAACTTAACTTAGTCTAGTTTTTGTATTGCGGGTTTTTCTTCCATTGTATCAACACGGAAGAGTGTTTTGCCATTCATCTCTGTCCATATAGCCATTTCTTCTTCCCTCTCTCCCTTCCTCTCTGTCTCTCTCTTTCTTTCTGTGTTTATCTAGTTCTCTCTCTCTCTCTCTGTCTGTCTGTCTGTCTGTCTGTCTATATCTCTTTCTCTCAATGTATATCTATTATCGCCCCCTATCTCTATCTCCCTATCTATTTCTCTATCTCTCTCTATGCCTATCTCTCTCACTCTATGTGTATCTCTCTCTCTCTCTCTCTATCTATCTATCTATCTATTTATCTATCTATTTGTCTGTCTATCTATCTATCTATCTGTCTATCCGTCCATATGCCTATCTCTATCATATACATGACTATGTGGCGCTATGATCTAATAGTAATATTTCTGAGTCTAAGAGATTATTTACCAAATCTACTAAAAGAAAATATTTCTAAAGTTGCGTATTTTTCAACAGCTTCAAGAAAGTCGATATCGCCTTTGTTCTATAAATAAATAAATAAATAAATATATTGATTGATTGATTGATTGATTCTTGCCAAAGCCCGTCACCGGGCCGTAGGCCTCCTTTCATGAGCAATTGTTCATCTCATATAAGGATCAGGAGCTAGTAATCGGAGGGTCGCTGCTCCGCATCCGATGGTTTTCCATCAGAGTTGTCCTTCTCTTAGCCTTTGCCTGAAGAGGCATACCCTACAAGGCAGCAGGGGGTTTGAAATCAGAGTCCTTAGCCAGAGGGCCCTTGCTGGGTTAAGGTACTACCTCTCTCACTAGTTGCGGTTGCAGTTTAATGTCATACCCAGGACACTATATATATGTGTATATATATATATATATATATATATATATATATATATATATATATATATATATATATATATATATATATATATATATATATAAGATAAAGGGTAGGCGTATCCTTTGTGTGTGTGTGTGTTTGAAAATATTCTTCCTTTTCTATATTTTTTTCTGTATTTTTTTAAGCAATAAACAAAATAAATTTACCAGTGATT
>NC_051392.1:1894117-1896617 GCF_015228065.2 Penaeus monodon | reverse complement strand
AAATAATAAATAAATAATAATAATAATAATAGTAATAATAATAATAATAATAATAATAATAATAATAATAATAATAATAATAATAATAATAAATAAAAAAATAAAATCAGCATCAAATATCAAATCCAAGATAACTTCCCACGAACGCAACAAAGACCAGGAGAAAAAACAAAAAAAATCAACAACAAAAACAGACAAATAGATAAATAAAGCAGTGGACACACGAAAACTTCGGAGGAAAACAAGCGTAAAGTTTGTAAACTTCAAAGATCATTAGGAATTACAGAAAAATAAAGAAGCAGTTAATTATAAGTTCACCAGAAGGTTGAGTGACTCCAATAGGTAGGAGATAATTAAATGATATATTTTATTAGAGTTACTCTTGATATATGGTCTCCAGTGTTTTTGTTATTACTATTATTATTGTTGTTATTGTTGTTGTTGTTGTTGTTGTTGTTGTTGTTGTTGTTATTATCATTATCATTATTATCATATTATTATTATTATTATTATTATTATTATTATTATTATTATTATTGTTGTTGTTGTTGTTGTTGTTATTATTATTATTATTAGTATTATCATTATTATTATTATTATTATTATTATTATTATTATTATTATTATTATGGGATTTTAAGCATTTCTGCACTGGCTGTTCTTATTGCCGTTTTTCTTCCTGTTAGGCGAGTCATAGCAAATGACTAAAGGCTAACAGTTGTCCTTCTCCTTTAAAGTTCTAGCACTTTTCTCAGTATTCTTGCCGTCCCCAATAAAGCAGTCTTCTGCAGTACTCCAGCCTCAGGCCCAATGTCCATATTTTCAATCCAACATTCAAGATCTTTTGTAACGCTTCCGAGGGCACCAATCACTACTGGAACAACTTTTGCACATCGCAGTTCCCACAACCTTTTTATTTCCCTTTTCAGATCTTGGTACTTTTCTACCTTCTCTAATTCTTTTTCTGCAATCCTCGTATCTGCAGGTACGGCAATATCACTATTAGAGCCTCTTTCTTTTCCTTATGAATTACTATAACATCTGGCCCTTCTTGCCTGAATGACGTTATCACATTGTACATTGATATCCCACAGAATTTTCACGGCCTCGTTCTCAACAACACTCTCTGGGGTGTGTTCATACCACTTATTTGAATGCTCAAGCCCATGTTTCCTACACAAATCCCAGTGTACTTTCTTTGCCACGTTATCGTGACGTCTTTTGTACTCTTTCTGGCTAATTTCTCGCACTCTGAAACAATATGTTGTATGCTTTCACCTCGTTTACCACACATTCTACACAGTGGACTGTCGTTGCTCTTATCTATATAATGCTTCACGTAGTTGGTCCTTATTGCTTGCTCTTGTGCAGCACATAGGAGTGCTTCCGTTTCAACCTTCAAATCACTCCTTGACAGCCATTCCCAAGATTTAACCCCTGTCTACCTTATCTGGCATCTCTCTACGAATTGCCCATGCATTGCCTTTCCTGTCCATTTTTGTTTGAGCTCTTCTCCCTTTTTCCTTTTGAATTCTTCTTTCCTCCATTGTTTCCTCTGTCTGTATGGTTCCTGATGCACACACACCTCTTATCACAACTCTTCTGAGTTTGCCACATAAAAACCTAAGCTGTTTTCTTCTCCTTTTACACATTGTTCCACACTGATAAGGCCACGACCTCCTTCCTTCCTTTTCATATATAGTCTGTCTACATCACTCTTTTGGGTGCATGGCACCATGCATTGTCGGGTTTTTTTCTTGTCTTTCTGTCGATACTTTTCAGTTCACTCTCTCTCCAGCTTATTATTCCTGCTCCATATCTGATATTGCTACTGCCCAGGTATTAATTGCAGTTACTTTGTTTCTTCCATTCAACTTGGACTTTAGAATTAACCTCAGCCGTCGCTTATACTCCTTCATTGTTTTCTCTTTCATTTCATTCTCCTTCACCTTATCTAATTCCACAATACCCAGATAAGAATATCCTTCTTGTTCAACTTCTTTTATTATCTCATCATTCGGTAATTCTATGCCCTCACATCTTACAATCTTCCCTCTTTTTAGGACTAGAACCCCACATTTCTTGATTCCAAATTCCATGCCTATATCAGTACTAAAAATGTGAGTAGCCCTGTATTAGGGAGTCTATCTGTTCTTCACTCTTGGAATATAGTTTTAAATCATCCATAAAGAGTAGGTGATTAAGTTTATACTCCTTTTTTCCCCCCACTCATAGCATATATTTCCCTTTCTGAGTAATGACGATAATGGTATCATGTTCAAGACAAATAACAATGGTGACAAACTATCCCCTTGGAATATCCCTCTTTTAACATCCACCTCGCCGAGTTCTTCTCCAACTATGGGGAACGAAGTCATAAGCTTTCTTATAGTCTATCCACGCCATAGCCAGATTAGTGTGCCCTTTCCTGCAATCCTTCAGGATTGTTTTGTCAATCAATAACTGATCTTTTGTACCCCGACTCTATCGCCTGCAACCT